>NW_026893291.1:0-72887 GCF_033815535.1 Pezoporus flaviventris | reverse complement strand
TGGCGGGCTCTATGGGTCCTCCTATGGGTTTTATTGGGGGTCTGTGGGTCCTCTATGGGGCTCTAGGGGTTCTCTATGGGGTCCCTGTGGGTCTCTATGGGACTTTATGGGGTCTCTATGGGGCTCTATGGTATTATGGGGGTTCTATGGGGCTCTAGGGGGTCCCTATGGGGCTCTGTGGGGATCTATGGGGTCCCTATGGGGCTCTGTGGGATCCCTATGGGTCTGTATGGGATTATGGGGTTCTATGGGTCCTCTAGGGGACTCTAGGGTGTCCCTATGGGTCCTCTGTGGGTCTCTATTAAACTTTATGGGGTCTCTATGGGTCCTCTATGGGGTCTCTATGGGGCTCTATGGGTCCTCTATGGGGTCTCTATGGGGTCTCTATGGGGCTCTATGTGTCCTCTATGGGGTCTCTATGGGGCTCTATGGGGCTCTATAAGGAGCCAATGGGCGGAGGGGCTGAAAAGGAACAAAACCGACTGAAAATGGGGATGAAAAAGCACGGAAATGCCTCAAAAACGGCTGAAAATCGAAGCTGAAAATGGAAAATTTTCAGAAAAATGAACGAAAATTCAACTTGAAGATTGAAATTGGGAAATTTTGAGTTCGGAAATGGAAATTTGGAGGAAAACGAATGAAAAATGTTTGAAAATTTAAATGGAAATTTTAAATCGAGGACGTAAATAGAAATTTAAAATTAAAATTACAAATTGTAATGAAAAATTTAAATTTAAAATTTTAAATTTCAAATGTTTAATTCAATTAAAATTCTATTTTCAAGCCGGGTTTTTAAATTGATAGTTTTTTGGTTGATGAAATCGGGTGAAAACAAAGGGGAATTGGGCAAAAAACTTAAATTTTAGGATGAAAATTAAAATTGAAAATTGAAATTTCAAATTTTCAACTAAAAATGAAAATGAGGGGTAAAAATAAGTGAATTAAAAGTGGATTAAAATTGGAATTAAAATCGAAAAAACTAAAATGAAACTTAAAATTTGAATTGAAATTTATGAAATTTATGACAATTTTATTAAATCTGAAATCTCAATTTTTGAAATTGAAATTAAATTTTAAATCTTGAGAATGGGGTGAGAATGATAAGCATGAATTAAAAGCGGATAAAAATTGGAATTAAATTCGAAAAAACTACAAAATTAAGTGTAAAATTTAAATTTAAAATTGGAATTTAAAATCTGAATTTAAAATTTAGATTTTTCCTGAGATTTGGATGAAAATAACATTAAAATTCGATTTCTAATTTACATTCTAAAGATGTGGGTGAAAATTGGGGAAAAATGAAAATTAAAATAGGTGAAAATTGAAATTTTAAATTTAAATTTCTAGAAAGTTAAAATTGAAGTGGAAAAAATTGAAATCTAAAATTTAAATTTTAAACTTTCAAGCTGAAAATTGGGTGAAAATGAAACAAATTCAAAGCGGATTAAAATTGAAATTTTAAAGGAAAATTTAAATAGAAAATTTTTGAAATATTAAATTTAACATTGAAATTTTGATTTAAAAACTGAATAACCCAAAACAACATGAATTAAACCCAAAATAACATGAATTAAACGTGATATAAAGCGAATCAAACGCGATATAAAACGAATTAAACACGATATAAAATGAATTAAACGCGATATAAAGTGAATTAAACCCAAACCAGCATGAATTAAACCCAAAATAGCATCAATTAAACGCGATATAAAGTGAATTAAACCCAATATAAATTGAATTAAACGCGCTATAAAGTGAATTAAACCTGATATAAAGTGAATTAATCGCGATATAAACTGAATTAAATGTGATATAAAGTGAATTAATCACGATATAACGCAAATTAAACGCGATATAAAGCGAATTAAACCCAAAACAACATGAATTAAACCCAAAATAACATCAATTAAACGCGATATAAATTGAATTAAACTCGATATAAAGCGAATTAAACGCGATATAGTGAATTAATCGCGATACAAACTGAATTAAACATGATATAAAGCGAATTAATCGCGATATAAAGTGAATTAATCGCGATATAAAGGGAATTAATCGCGATATAAAGCGAATCAAACGCGATATAGTGAATTAATCGCGATACAAACTGAATTAAACATGATATAAAGCGAATTAATCACGCTATAAAGGGAATTAATCGCGATATAAAGGGAATTAATCGCGATATAAAGCAAATCAAACGCGATATAAAGTGACAATCGCGATATAAAGTGAATTAATCGCGATGTAAAAGGAATTAATCGCGATATAAAGCAAATCAAACGCGATATAAAGTGACAATCGCGATATAAAGTGAATTAATCGCGATGTAAAGGGAATTAATCGCCATATAAAGCGAATCAAACACAACATAAAGTGACTTAATCGCGATAGAAAGCGAATTAATCGTGATATAAAGGGAATTAATCGCGATATAAAGGGAATTAATCGCGATATAAAGCGTATCAAACGCGATATAGTGACTTAATCGCGATATAAAGCGAATTAATCGCGATATAAAGGGAATTAATCGCGCTATAAAGGGAATCAAACGCGATATAAAGTGACTTAATCGCGATATAAAGGGAATTAATCGCGATATAAACTGAATTAATCGCAATATAAAGCAAATCAAACGCGATATAGTGACTTAATCGCGATATAAAGGGAATGAATCGCGATATAACTGAATTAATCGCGATATAAAGCAAATCAAACGCGATATAGTGACTTAATCGTGATATAAAGCGAATTAATCGCGATATAAAAGGAATTAATCGCGGTATAAAGAGAATCAAACGTGATATAAAGTGACTTAATGGCGATATAAAGCGAATTAATCGCGATGTAAAGCGAATCAAACGCGATATAAAGTGAATTAATCGCGATATAAAGGGAATTAATCGCGATATCAAGCGAATCAATCGCGATATAAAGTGAACTAAGCCCGCTATGACGTCATTCCCACTCCATCTAAGGCTCCCAAAGGCGTCTTTTGGGTCCAAAAAGGCGGATTTCGGTTAAAGGAGGAGCTTCGAGGGCGCGGCCAATCAGAGCGCGGCGAGGGGGCGGGCCTTCAGGGAGCGGCGGCCAATGAGGAGCGAGGGGCGGGGTCAATGGGGCTGGTCCAGGAGGGGCTGGGCGAAGGCCTGGGCCAGCTGCAGTGGGGCGGAATGGGGGGGTATTATGGGATGTAAGGGGGTATTATGGGATGTAAAGGGGTATTATGGGATGTAAAGGGGTATTATGGGGTGGAATGGGGTATTATGGGATGTAAAGGAGTATTATGGGATGTAAAGGGGGTATTATGGGATGTAAAAGGGGGTATTATGGGGTGTAAAGGGGGTATTATGGGGTGTAAGGGGGGTATTATGGGGTGTAAAGGGGTATTATGGGGTGTAAAGGGGGTATTATGGGATGTAAAGGGGGTATTATGGGGTGGAATGGGGTATTATGGGGTGTAAAGGGGGTATTATGGGGTGGAATGGGGTATTATGGGGTGTAAAGGGGGTATTATGGGGTGTAAAGGGGGTATTATGGGGTGTAAAGGGGGGTATTATGGGATGTAAGGGGGTATTATGGGATGTAAAGGGGGTATTATGGGGTGTAAAGGGGTATTATGGGGTGTAAAGGGGGTATTATGGGGTGGAATAGGGGTATTATGGGGTGTAAAGGGGTATTATGGGGTGTAAAGGGGGGTATTATGGGATGTAAGGGAGTATTATGGGGTGTAAAGGGGTATTATGGGATGTAAAGGGGGTATTATGGGGTGTAAAGGGGGTATTATGGGATGTAAAGGGGTATTATGGGGTGGAATGGGGTATTATGGGGTGTAAAGGGGGTATTATGGGGTGTAAAGGGGTATTATGGATGGAATGGGGGTATTATGGGGTGTAAAGGGGGTATTATGGGATGTAAAGGGGGTATTATGGGGTGTAAAGGGGGTATTATGGGGTGTAAGGGGGGTATTATGGGGTGTAAAGGGGGTATTATGGGATGTAAAGGGGGTATTATGGGGTGGAATGGGGTATTATGGGGTGTAAAGGGGGTATTATGGGGTGGAATGGGGTATTATGGGGTGTAAAGGGGTATTATGGGGTGTAAAGGGGGTATTAATGGGGTGTAAAGGGTGGTATTATGGGATGTAAGGGGGTATTATGGGATGTAAAGGGGGTATTATGGGGTGTAAAGGGGTATTATGGGTGTAAAGGGGGTATATGGGGTGGAATAGGGGTATTATGGGGTGTAAAGGGGTATTATGGGGTGTAAAGGGGGGTATTATGGGATGTAAGGGAGTATTATGGGGTGTAAAGGGTATTATGGGATGTAAAGGGGGTATTATGGGGTGTAAAGGGGGTATTATGGGATGTAAAGGGGTATTATGGGGTGGAATGGGGTATTATGGGGTGTAAAGGGGGTATTATGGGGTGTAAAGGGGTATTATGGGATGGAATGGGGGTATTATGGGGTGTAAAGGGGGTATTATGGGATGTAAAGGGGGTATTATGGGGTGTAAAGGGGTATTATGGGGTGTAAGGGGGGTATTATGGGGTGTAAAGGGGTATTATGGGGTGTAAAGGGGGTATTATGGGGTGTAAAGGGGTATTATGGGATGTAAAGGGGTATTATGGGGTGGAATGGGGGTATTATGGGGTGGAATGGGGTATTATGGGGTGTAAAGGGGGTATTATGGGATGTAAAAGGGGTATTATGGGATGTAAAGGGGGTATTATGGGGTGGAATGGGGTATTATGGGGTGTAAAGGGGTATTATGGGGTGGAATGGGTATTATGGGGTGTAAGGGGGTATTATGGGATGTAAAGGGGTATTATGAGTGGAATAGGGGTATTATGGGATGTAAGGGGGTATTATGGGGTGTAAAGGGGTATTATGGGGTGGAATGGGGTATTATGGGGTGTAAAGGGGGTATTATGGGATGTAAAGGGGGTATTATGGGATGTAAAGGGGGTATTATGGGGAGGAATGGGGGTATTATGGGGTGGAATGGGGGTATTATGGGATGTAAAGGGGTATTATGGGATGTAAAGGGGGTATTATGGGGTGTAAAGGGGTATTATGGGATGTAAAGGGGGTATATGGGGTGGAATGGGGGTATTATGGGGTGGGAATGGGGTATTATGGGGTGTAAAGGGGGTATTATGGGATGTAAAAGGGGTATTATGGAGATGTAAAGGGGGTATTATGGGGTGGAATGGGGTATTATGGGGTGTAAAGGGGTATTATGGGGTGGAATGGGGTATTATGGGGTGTAAAGGGGGTATTATGGGATGTAAAGGGGGTATTATGGAGTGGAATAGGGGTATTATGGGATGTAAAGGGGGTTTTATGGGGTGTAAGGGGTATTATGGGGTGGAATGGGGTATTATGGGGTGTAAAGGGGGTATTATGGGATGTAAAGGGGGTATTATGGGATGTAAAGGGGGTATTATGGGGAGGAATGGGGGTATTATGGGGTGGAATGGGGGTATTATGGGATGTAAAGGGGTATTATGGGATGTAAAGGGGGTATTATGGGGGTGGAATGGGGGTATTATGGGATGTAAAGGGGGTATTATGGGATGTAAAGGGGGATTATGGGATGTAAAGGGGGGTATTATGGGGTGGAATGGGGTATTATGGGGTGTAAGGGGGGTATTGTGGGATGTAAAAGGGGGTATTATGGGATGTAAAGGGGATTATGGGATGTAAAGGGGGGTATTATGGGGTGGAATGGGGTATTATGGGGGTAAAGGGGGTATTATGGGGTGGAATGGGGTATTATGGGTGTAAAGGGGTATTATGGGGTGTAAAGGGGGTATTATGGGATGTAAGGGGGGTATTATGGGATGTAAAAGGGGGTATTATGGGGGTGTAAAGGGGTATTATGGGGTGTAAAGGGGTATTAGCGTTGTGTAAAGGGGGGTATTATGGGATGTAAGGGGGTATTATGGGATGTAAAGGGGGTATTATGGGGTGTAAGGGGGGTATTATGGGGTGTAAAGGGCTATGGGGTGTAAAGGGGGGTATTATGGGATGTAAGGGGGTATTATGGGGTGTAAAGGGGTATTATGGGATGTAAAGGGGGTATTATGGGGTGTAAAGGGGGTATTATGGGATGTAAGGGGTATTATGGGGTGGAATGGGGTATTATGGGGTGTAAAGGGGGTATTATGGGGTGTAAAGGGGTATTATGGGATGGAATGGGGGTATTATGGGGTGTAAGGGGGTATTATGGGATGTAAAGGGGGTATTATGGGGTGTAAAGGGGGTATTATGGGTGTAAGGGGGGTATATGGGGTGTAAAGGGGTATTATGGGGTGTAAAGGGGGGTATTATGGGATGTAAGGGGGTATTATAAGGTGTAAAGGGGGTATTATGGGATGTAAAGGGGTATTATGGGGTGGAATGGGGTATTATGGGGTGTAAAGGGGGTTTATGGGGTGTAAAGGGGTATTATGGGATGGAATGGGGGTATTATGGGGTGTAAAGGGGGTATTATGGGATGTAAAGGGGGTATTATGGGGAGGAATGGGGGTATTATGGGGTGGAATGGGGGTATTATGGGATGTAAAGGGGTATTATGGGATGTAAAGGGGGGTATTATGGGTGGAAATGGGGGTATTATGGGATTAAAGGGTGTATTATGGGATGTAAGGGGGGTATTATGGGGTGTAAAGGGGTATTATGGGATGTAAAAGGGGGTATTATGGGGTGGAATGGGGGTATTATGGGGTGTAAAGGGGTATTATGGGGTGTAAAGGGGTATTATGGGATGTAAAGGGGGGTATTATGGGGTGGAATGGGGTATTATGGGGTGTAAGGGGGGTATTATGGGATGTAAAAGGGGGTATTATGGGATGTAAAGGGGGTATTATGGGGTGGAATGGGGTATTATGGGGTGTAAAGGGGTATTATGGGGTGGAATGGGGTATTATGGGGTGTAAAGGGGGTATTATGGGATGTAAAGGGGTATTATGGAGTGGAATAGGGGTATTATGGGATGTAAAGGGGTTATAATGGGGTTACTATGGGGTGTAATGGGGTATAACGGGGTGTGATGGGGTTATTATGGGATATAATGAGGGATAATGGGGTCATTATGGGGTGTAATGGGGTTCAATGGGGTGTGATGGGGTTATTATGGGATGTAATAGAGAACAATGGGGTTATTATGGGATGTAATGGGGTTATAATGGGGTTATAATGGGGTTTAAGGGGGGGTAATGGGGGATAATGGGGTTTAGTGGGGTTATTATGGGATGTAATGAGGTTATAATGGGGGATAATGGGGTTTAAGGGGGGGTAATGGGGGATAATGGGGTTCAGTGGGGTTATTATGGGATGTAATGGGGTTATAATGGGGGATAATGGGGTTCAGTGGGGTTATTATGGGATGTAATGGGGTTATAATGGGGGATAATGGGGTTTAAGGGGGGGTAATGGGGGATAATGGGGTTCAATGGGGTTATTATGGGATGCCGGCCCCCACCTGGATGCAGATCCCTGCTCCGGGGTCCTCTCCCAGCTCCAGGCTCACGCTCGCCTCCGGCCGTGGGGCCCCTTCCCGGTGCTCCCGAACCTCTGGGGTGGGGGGAAATGGGGACCCCAATGGGTCTCAATGCACCCCAATGCATCCCAATGGACCCCAATGGACCCCAATGCACCCCAATGCACCCCAATGGACCCCAATGGACCCCAATGCACCCCAATGGACCCCAATGGACCCCAATGCACCCCAATGCACCCCAATGGACCCAATGGACCCAATGCACCCCAATGGGTCCCAATGCACCCCAATGGACCAAATGGACCCCAATGGACCCCAATGCACCCCAATGGACCCCAATGAACCCCAATGCACCCCAATGGGTCCCAATGCACCCCAATGGACCCCAATGCACCCCAATGAACCCCAATGGACCCCAATGCAACCCAATGGACCCCAATGGACCCCAATGGGTCCTAATGCACCCCAGTGGGTCCCAATGGCCCCATAGGACCCCAATGGACCCCAATGCAACCCAATGCACCCCAATGGACCCAATGGACCCCAATGGACCCCAATGGACCCCAATGGACCCCAATGGCCCCATAGGACCCCAATGGACCCCAATGGACCCAATGCACCCCAATGCAACCCAATGAACCCCAATGGACCCAATGGACCCCAAAGCACCCCAATGAACCCCAATGCACCCCAATGCACCCCAATGAACCCAATGGACCCCAATGGGTCCCAATGCACCCCAATGGACCCCAATGGGTCCCAATGGACCCCAATGCATCCCAATGGACCCCAATGCACCCCAATGGACCCCAATGGCCCCATAGGACCCCAATGCACCCCAATGGACCCCAATGGGTCCCAATGCACCCCAATGCATCCCAATGGACCCAATGGGTCCCAATGCACCCCAATGGACCCCAATGCACCCCAATGGACCCCAATGGACCCCAATAGACCCAATGCACCACAATGAACCCAATGCACCCCAATGGGTCCTAATGCACCCCAGTGGGTCCCAATGGCCCCATAGGACCCCAATGGACCCCAATGGACCCCAATGCAACCCAATGCACCCCAATGGACCCAATGGACCCCAATGGACCCCAATGGACCCCAATGGACCCCAATGGACCCCAATGGCCCCATAGGACCCCAATGGACCCCAATGGGTCCCAATGCACCCCAATGGACCCCAATGGACCCAATGCACCCCAATGCAACCCAATGAACCCCAATGGACCCAATGGACCCCAAAGCACCCCAATGAACCCCAATGCACCCCAATGCACCCCAATGAACCCAATGGACCCCAATGGGTCCCAATGCACCCCAATGGACCCCAATGGGTCCCAATGGACCCCAATGCATCCCAATGGACCCCAATGCACCCCAATGGACCCCAATGGCCCCATAGGACCCCAATGCACCCCAATGGACCCCAATGGGTCCCAATGCACCCCAATGCATCCCAATGGACCCAATGGGTCCCAATGCACCCCAATGGACCCCAATGCACCCCAATGGACCCCAATGGACCCCAATAGACCCAATGCACCACAATGAACCCAATGCACCCCAATGGGTCCCAATGGACCCCAATGGACCCCAATGGGTCCCAATGCACCCCAATGCACCCCAATGGACCCAATGGACCCCAATGCACCCCAATGGACCCCAATGGACCCCAATGCACCCCAATGGACCCCAAGGGGTCCCAATGCACCCCAATGGACCCAATGCAACCCAATGGACCCAATGCACCCCAATGCACCCCAATGGACCCAATGGACCCCAATGGACCCCAATGAACCCAATGGACCCCAATGCACCCCAATGGACCCCAATGGGTCCCAATGGACCCCAATGGACCCCAATGGACCCCAATGAACCCAATGGACCCCAATGCACCCCAATGGACCCCAATGAACCCAATGCACCCCAATGAACCCCAATAGACCCCAATGCAACCCAATGAACCCAATGGACCCCAATGGACCCAATGCACCCCAATGCACCCCAATGCACCCCAATGGACCCAATGGACCCCAATGGACCCCAATGGACCCCAATGGACCCAATGCACCCCAATGCACCCCAATGGACCCCAATGGGTCCCAATGCACCCCAATGGACCCCAATGGGTCCCAATGCATCCCAATGCACCCCAATGGACCCCAATGGACCCCAATGGACCCCAATGCACCCCAATGGACCCCAATGGACCCAATGCACCCCAATGAACCCCAATGCACCCCAATGGGTCCCAATGCACCCCAATGGACCCCAATGAACCCAATGAACCCCAATGGACCCCAATGGCCCCATAGGACCCCAATGAACCCAATGGACCCCAATGGACCCCAATGCACCCCAATGGGTCCCAATGCACCCCAATGCACCCCAATGAACCCAATGCACCCCAATGGACCCCAATGGACCCAATGCACCCCAATGCACCCCAATGGACCCAATGCACCCCAATGGCCCCATAGGACCCCAATGAACCCCAATGGACCCCAATGCAACCCAATGCACCCCAATGGACCCCAATGCACCCCAATGGACCCCAATGGGTCCCAATGCACCCCAATGGGTCCCAATGCACCCCAATGCACCCCAATGGACCCCATGGCTCTCACCCTTCCGGAAGCGCTCGGCGTCGAAGGCCAGGACGAGCTGGCCGTGGGGCAGGTTGGGGGGCGCGTGTGGGGCGCGGAGCCTCAGCGCCCCCTGGTGGCCCGGAGGTCCCGGGCGGAGGCGGAGGTAGAGGCCACGGCGGGTGCTGGCTACCAAAAGGCCCAGCCCCACAAGGAGCTGCCCCATAGGGCTATGGGGCGCAGTGGGGCTGAGGAGGAGGCGGGGCAGGAGGTGTGGGGCAGGGGCGCTATGGGGAGCTGGGGGGTGGTGCTCGAGGAGGAAGTCGCCGGGGGGCAGGAGGAGGGAACTGCAGGGGGAGCCGGCGGCGAGGAGGGAGACGAGGAGGCAATGGGGGCCTATGGGGGGCAGAGGGACACATAGGGACATGTAGAGACCCATAGAGACACATAGGGACCCATAGGGACCCATAGGGACACATAGAGACCCATAGAGACACATAGAGACACATAGGGACCCATAGGGACCCATAGAGACCCATAGAGACCCATAGGGACCCATAGGGACCCATAGAGACCCATAGAGACCCATAGAGACACATAGGGACCCATAGGGACCCATAGAGACCCATAGAGACCCCATAGAGACCCCATAGAGCCACACAGAGCCCCCCAGAGACCACATGGAGACGCATAGGGAGCCCCATAGAAACACATAAGGACCCATAGAGACCCCATAGAGACCCCTTAGAGACCCATAGAGACCCCATAGAGAACCATAGAAGCCAATAAGGACCCATAGAGACCCATAGAGACCCCACAGAGCCCCACAAAGACCCCATAAAGACCCATAAAGCCCCCATAGAGACCCCATAGAGATCCATAGAGACCACAAGGAGACCCATAGAGACCCCACAGACCCATATAGACCCCTATGGACCCCACAGGGACCCATAGAGCCCCATAGAGCCCCCATAAAGACCCCATAGGGACCCATAGAGACGCATAGAGACCCCATAGAGACCCCATAGAGACCCCATAGAGACCCCATAGAGACCCAGAGAACCCAATAAGGACCCATAAGGACCCATAGAGCCCCATAGAGCCCCCATAGAGACCCATAGAGCCCCATAGAGCCCCATAGAGCCCCCATAGATACCCCATAGAGCCCACATAGATACCCCATAGAGCCCCATAGAGCCCCACAGAGCCCCATAGAGACCCCATAGAGACCCATAGAGCCCCATAGAGCCCCACAGAGCCCCATAGAGACCCCATAGAGACCCATAGAGCCCCATAGAGCCCCACAGAGCCCCATAGAGACCCATAGAGACCCCATAGAGACCCATAGAGCCCCATAGAGCCCCATAGAGCCCCATAGAGACCCCATAGAGACCCATAGACCCCCCCCCATTGGCCTCACCCTCGGCGGGGGGCAGCGGCTGGGGGCTGCTCAGGGTGAGGGTCACGTGGGGGGGCGGGGCCTGGGTGGCGGAGGGGGCGGGGCCTGGGTCGGAGGCTCCGCCCCCGGCCTCCGCCTCCTCCTCCTCGGGGGCGGGGCTTCCGGAAGAGCCAATCAGAGGCGGCGCCTGCGGCTGCTGGGGGCGGGGTCGCTTCCCACCTGGGGGGGGGAGGGAATGAGGCCCCATAGGGACCCCATAGAGACCCCATAGAGACCCCATAGAGACTCCATAGAGACCCCATAGAGACACATAGAGACACATAGAGACCCCATAGAGACCCCATAGAGACCCATAGAGACCCATAGAGACACATAGAGACACATAGAGACCCCATAGAGACCCATAGAGACCCATAGGGACCCATAGAGAGCACATAGAGACCCATAGAGACCCCATAGAGACCCCATAGAGACCCCATAGAGACCCATAGGGACCCATAGAGACCACATAGAGACCCATAGAGACCCATAGAGACCCATAGAGACACATAGAGACACATAGAGACCCATAGGGACCCCATAGAGACCCCATAGAGACCCATAGAGACCCCATAGAGACCCATAGAGACCCCATAGAGACCCCATAGAGACCCCATAGAGACCCATAGAGACCCCATAGAGACCCATAGAGCCCCCATAGAGCCCCCATAGAGACCCCATAGAGACCACATAGAGCCCCATAGAGACCCATAGAGACTCCATAGAGACCCATAGAGACCCAAAGACACCCCATAGAGACCTATAGACCCCCCATAGACCCCCCACAGACCCCCCCATAGACCCCCATAGACACCCCATAGACCCCCATAGACCCCCCCATAGACACCCCATAGTGCCCCATAGACCCCCATAGACCCCCATAGACACCCATAGACACCCCACAGACCCCCATAGACCCCCATAGGCCCCCATAGACCCCCCACAGACCCCCATAGACCCCCATAGACACCCCATAGACCCCCCATAGACCCCCACAGAGCCCCCACAGACCCCCATAGACCCCCATAGACCCCCCATAGACCCCCCATAGACCCCCACAGAGCCCCCACAGACCCCCATAGACCCCCATAGACCCCCATAGACACCCCATAGACGCCCCATAGAGCCCCCATAGACCCCCTTACCTGTGCTCCCCGGCTCGGGCCTGGGGGGCAGGACCCTATAGACCCTATAGGGGCTGCGTCCGTGGGGCTGGGATCTATGGGGCAGCTCCTGGAACTCGGGGCTCTTATGGAGGGCGCAGCGGAGCCGGGACTTCCAAGCAGCGGGGTCCGGGGGGGCACCGGGGGGCAGGCGGCCCTTGAACTCAGCCCAGGCCTATGGGGGGCAATGGGGGGCTATGGGGTGATGTGGGGTGATGGGGGGCTATGGGGTGATGGGGGGCTATGGGGTGATGGGGGCCTATGGGGTGATGGGGGGCAATGGGGGTCTATGGGGCGATAGGGGTCTATGGGGTGATGGGGGTCTATGGGGTGATGGGGGGCAATGGGGGGCTATGGGGTGACAGGGGACAATGGGGGTCTATGGGGCAATGGGGGTCTATGGGGCGATGGGGGTCAATGGGATAATGGGGTCTATGGGGTGATGGGGGCAATGGAACCAATAGGGATCAATGGGGCCAATAGGGATCAATGTTCAACGGCACCCCATAGAAATCAATGGCACCCCATAGAGATCAACAGCGCCCCATAGGGATCAATGGCACCCATAGACCTCAACAGCGCCCCATAGCGAATCAACAGCGCCCCATAGGGATCGATGGCACCCATAGACCTCAACAGCGCCCCATAGCGAATCAACAGCGCCCCATAGGGATCGATGGGACCCATAGAGCTCAACACCGCCCCATAGCGCTCAACACCGCCCCATAGCGATCAATGGCACCCATTGGCATCAATGGCACCCATAGGGCTCAACAGCGCCCCATAGGGATCGATGCGACCCATAGACCTCAACAGCGCCCCATAGCGACCAACGGCACCCATAGACCTCAACAGCGCCCCATAGCGAATCAACAGCGCCCCATAGCGACCAACGGCACCCATAGACCTCAACAGCGCCCCATAGCGACCAACGGCACCCATAGACCTCAACAGCGCCCCATAGCGAATCAACAGCGCCCCATAGGGATCGATGGGACCCATAGAGCTCAACACCGCCCCATAGCGATCAATGGCACCCATTGGCATCAATGGCACCCATAGGGCTCAACAGCGCCCCATAGGGATCGATGCGACCCATAGACCTCAACAGCGCCCCATAGCGACCAACGGCACCCATAGACCTCAACAGCGCCCCATAGCGAATCAACAGCGCCCCATAGCGACCAACGGCACCCATAGACCTCAACGGCACCCGTAGACCTCAACGGCGCCCCACATCGCCCCATAGCGACCCATGAGGCCCCGCCCACCCCCCCCGACGTGATGACGTCACCTTGCAGAGCGCGCTCCCGCCCCGTTGCCATGGGATGCGCAGCGCCGTCCGCTCGGGGTCGTCCCACACCAGCCCCTCGTAGCGCCCGCTCGAAACCTGCTCCAGCAGCCAGGCCCGCAGGCGACGCTGGGGAAGGGGGGGGGGCGGCGACATCGCGCGCCTGTCGCGACAGCGGGGCTCGGGGGGGGGGGGGGAAAAACCCGCGACAGACGGGTGGAGGGGAGGAAGCGTCGCGATAGAGCGCCTAAAACTATGGCGATAGCGCGACGAAAACTATCGCGATAGCGCGACGAAAACTGTCGCGATAGCGCGACTAAAACCGTCGCGATAGTGCACCTAAAGCGGTCGCGACAGAGCGCCGAACCCCCCTGCGATGGCACACCTAAAACTATCGCGATAGCGTGACTAAAACTGTTGCGATAGCGCGACTAACACTATCGCGATAGCGCGACTAAAACCATCGCGATAGTGCACCTAAAGCGGTCGCGACAGAGCGCCGAACCCACCCCGCGATGGCGTGCCTAAAACAATCGCGATAGCGCGACTAAAACCGTCACGATAGCGCGGCTAACACTATCGCGATAGCACACCTAAAACCGCGATAGCACGCCCGAAAGAGGTCGCGACAGAGCGCCGAACCCCCCCCCCGCAATGGCGCGACTAACACTATCGCGATACCGCGACTAAAACCGTCGCGATAACATGACTAACACTATTGCAATAGCGCTCCTAAAACCGCGATAGCGCGCCTGAAGGAGGTCGCGACAGAGCGCCGAACCCCCCCCCGCGATGGCGCGCCTAAAACTATCGCGATACCGCGACTAAAACCGTCGCGATAGTGCACCTAAAGCGGTCGCAACAGAGCGCCGAACCCCCCGCAATGGCGCGACTAACACTATCGCGATAGCGCGACTAAAACCGTCGCGATAGTGCACCTAAAGCGGTCGCGACAGAGCGCCAGACACCCCCCCCCCCCGATAGCGCGCCTAAAACTATCGCGATAGCGCACCTAACTCTATCGCGATAGCGCGGCTAAAACTGTTGCGCTAGAGCGCCAAACCCTTCTGTGACAGCGCTCCTAAGAACCCCCGCGATAGCACGCCTCACACTATCGCGATAGTGCGACTAAAACCGTCGCGATAGTGCACCTAAAGCGGTTGCGATAGAGCGCCAAACCCCTCTGTGACAGCGCTCCTAAAAACACTCGCGATAGCGCACCTAACACCGTCGCGATAGCGCATCTAAAACCGTGATAGAGCACCTAAAACTGCGATAGCGCGCCTAAAACTGTGATAGCGCTAACACCATCGCGATAGCGCGCCAAAAACCGCGATAACGCGCCCAAAACCAGTCGCGACAGCGCGCCTAAAACCGCGATAGCGCTAACACCGTCGCGATAGCGCGCCCAAAACCAATCGCGGCAGCGCTCCCAACCCCCCCCGCGATAGCGCACCTAAAACCACGACAGTGCTCCTAAAAAATATCGCGATAGCGCGCCTAAAATCGCGATAGCGCGCCAAAAACCGGTCGCAACAGCGCGACTAAAGCACAATAGCGCTAACACTGTCGCGATAGTGCGCACACCATCGCGACAGCGCGCCAAAAAACCGCGATAAGGCGCCCAAAACCAGTCGCGAAAGCGCGCCTAAAACCGCAGTAGCGCTCCTAACCCTATCGTGACAGCGCGCCAAAACCCGCGACAGCGCTCCTAAAACCGCGATAGCGCTAACACCGTCGCGATAGAACGCCAAAACCCGCGGTAGCGCACCTAAGCCCTATCGCGACAGCGCTCCCAAACCCCCCCGCGATAGCGCATCTACACCCGCGACAGCGCTCCTAACAAATATCGCGATAGCGCGCCTAAAATCGCGATAATGCGCCAAAAAAATCGCGACAGCGTGCCTAAAACCGTGGCAGCGCTCCTAACTCTATCGCGACAGCACGCCTAAAACCGTGATAGCGCTAACACTGTCACGATAGTGCGCACACCATAGCGACAGCGCGCCAAAAACCGCGATAAGGCGCCCAAAACCAGTCGCGACAGCGCGCCTAAAACCGCGGTAGCGCTCCTAAGCCCTATCGCGACAGCGCTCCCAAAACCTGTCGCGACAGCGCACCTAAAACCGCGGCAGCGCTCCTAAAAGGCCCCGTGATAGCGCACCTAAAACCGCGATAGCGCGTCCAAAACCAGTCGCGACAGCGCGCCTAAAACAGCGATAGCGCTAACACCGTCGCGATAGTGCGCCAAAAACCGCGGTAGCGCTCCTAACCCTGTCGCGACAGCGCTCCTAAAAATCCCAGCGATAGCGCGCTCAAAACCAGTCGCGACAGCGCGCCAAAAACCGCGATAACGCGCCCAAAACCAGTCGTGACAGCGCGCCTAAAATTGCGACAGCGCTCCTAACCCTGTCGTGACAGTGCTCCTAACCCCTATCGCGACAGTGCTCCTAAACCCCCCCACGATAGCGCACCTAAAACAACAATAGCGCGCCCAAAACCAGTCGCGACAGCACGCCTAAAACAGCGATAGCGCTAACACCGTCGCGATAGCACGCCTAAAACCGCGATAGCGCGCCCAAAACCAATCGCGGCAGCGCACCTAAGCCCTATCGCGACAGCGCTCCCAAAACCCCCCGCGATAGCGCACCTAAAACCGCGACAGCGCTCCTAATATCGCGATAGCGCGCCTAAAATCGCGGTAATGCGCCAAAAAACAGTCGCGACAGCGCGCCTAAAACCGTGGCAGCGCTAACTCTATCACGACAGCGCGCCAAAAACCGCGGCGGCGCACCTAAGCCCTATCGCAACAGCGCGCCAAAAACCGCGGTAGCGGGCCTAACCCCTATCGCGACAGCTCGCCGAAAACCGCGATAGCGCGCCAAAAACCGGTCGCGACAGCGCGACTAAACCCGCGATAGCGCTAACACCGTCGCGATAGCGCCCACACCATCGCGACAGCGCGCCAAAAACCGCGATAACGTGCCCAAAACCAGTCGCGACAGCGCGCCTAAAACCGCAGTAGCGCTCCTAACCCTATCACGACAGCGCGCCAAAAACCGCGGCAGCGCTCCTAACCCCTATCGCGACAGCGCGCCAAAACCCGCGGTAGCGCGCCAAAACCCGCGGTAGCGCGCCTAAAACCGCCGTAGCGCGCCAAAACCCGCGACAGCGCGCCAAAACCCGCGGCAGCGCGCCAAAACCCGCGACAGCGCGCCAAAACCCACGATAGCGCGCCTAAAACCGCGATAGCGCGCCAAAACCCGCCGTAGCGCGCCAAAACCCGCGACAGCGCGCCAAAACCACCCCCCCCTCCCCCGTTTCTCTCTCTCTCTCCTTCCCCCCCCCTCCCCACGCGTCTTTTCCCCGCGCTTCCTCCGGGGGTCACGTGTTTCGGGGGGCGGCGCCTCCACCACCACCACCACCACCACCACCACCACAAAGCGGCGCTTCCCGTTGGAGGAGGCTGCGCAGGCGCCGTTCGTAGGCCACGCCCCCTTCCCCATCCAGGCGCCGGGTCCTCCCCGCCGCTAGGTGGCGCTCGGCGGCGGCGCGGAGCTCATCCGGGTCGTAAAGGGGGAGCGGGTCGAGGCCGTGGAGGTTGACGAGGCCGACGAGGTACTCGGTGTAGTGCCCCCTAGCGGCGGGGAGGAGCGAGGCGTGAACGGAGGGGGGTCGGAGGCTCTATGGGGCGCTCAGCCCCATAGCGCTGCCCCATAAGCGCTCACCGGCAGAGCCCCGCGTGGTCTTTGGGGGCGTGGCGACCGCAGGGTTGGTCCTTGAGGCCTAAGGGGGTTTCTTTCTGCTCCAGCAGGAGGCAGCCGCCTATGGGGCAGAAGAGGGGGGGGGGGGGATAGGGGGCGGACCCATAAGTGTGGGGTGGATATGGGGGGGGGGATATGGGGGGAAATGGGGGGGGGGGGGGTCTTACCGCCGGGGGGAGGGGGGAAGGCGGCGGGGGGCTGGGTCTCGAAGGGGATGGAGGCGTCCTGGAAGGGAGGGGTTAGGGGGCAGCCCCATAGAGAGGCGTAGAGACCCCATAGAGACCCCGCAGAGCCCCATAGGGACCCATAGAGACCCCATAGGGACCCATAGACACCCCATAGAGCCCTACAGAAACCCCACAGCACCCCATTGAGTGCCATAGCGCCCCATAGGGACCCATAAAGAGACCAGAGAGCCCTACAGAAACCCCATAGCACCCCATAGAGCCCCATAGAAAGCCCACGGAGCCCCATAGAAACCCCACAGCACCCCACAGAGACCCCATAGAAGCTGCATAGCGCCCCATAGAGCCCCATAGGGCTCAAAGCACCCCATAGATACCCCGTAGTGCCCCACAGAAACCCATAGCACCCCATAAGCACCCCACAGACCCCTCATTGCACCCCATAGAGCCCCATAGAAACCCAGAGCTCCCCATAGACACCCAGAGCAACCCACCGACCCCCCACAGACACCCATAGAGACCCTGCAGAGCCCCATAGAAACCCCACAGTGACCCATAGAGACCCCCATAGAGAGCCATAGCACCCCATAGAGAGCAATAGATCCCTACAGAAACCCCACAGCACCCCAGGGAGACCCCATAGAGCCCCATAGAAAACCCCACAGCACCCCATAGAGTGCCATAGCACCCCATAGAAACCCAGAAAAACCCCACAGAGGCCCCATAAAAAACCCATAGCACCCTGAGACCCCATAGAAACCCCATAGCACCCCACAGAGCCCCACAGAAACCCCATAGTGCCCCATAGAGACCCATACCGACCCATAGGTACCCCATAGAGCCCGACAGAAACCCCATAGCACCCCATACTGACCCTATAGAGCCCCACAGAAACCCCACAGCACCCCACAGAGACCCCATAGAGCCCCACAGAAGCTGCAGAGCACCCCATAGGGCTCAAAGCACCCCATAGATACCCCGTAGTGCCCCACAGACACCCATAGCACCCCACAGACCCCCTCATAGCGCCCCATAGACACCCAGAGAGACCCTTTTGGGACCCATAGAGACCCCGCAGAGCCCCATAGGGACCCATAGAGACTCCATAGGGAACCATAGACACCCCATAAGGACCCATAGAGACCCCATAAGGACCCATAGAGACCCCATAGGGCCCCATAGAGACCCCATAGGGACCCATAGAGACCCCATAGAGACCCCATAGGGACCCCATAAGGACCCATAGAGACCCCATAGGGACCCATAGAGACCCCATAAGGACCCATAGAGACCCCATAGGGACCCATAGAGACCCCATAGAGACCCCATAGGGACCCATAGAGACCCCATAGGGACCCCATAAGGACCCATAGAGACCCCATAGGGACCCATAGAGACCCCATAAGGACCCATAGAGACCCCATAGGGACCCCATAAGGACCCATAGAGACCCCATAGGGACCCATAGAGACCCCATAAGGACCCATAGAGACCCCATAGGGCCCCATAGAGACCCCATAGGGACACATAGGGCCCCATAGAGACCCATAGCGCCCCATAGCGCCCCATAGCGCACCTGGAGGAGCCGCTGCAGGCGGGGGGGGCTCCAGTCCCGCAGGTGGAAGATGCAGTCCCGGGGGTGATGCCCATGGAGGGAGCCACGTAGGGGGCAGCTTTCAATGGGGCAGGTCTGGGGGGGGGGGGGAGATGGGGGTCAGCCCCATAGAGATCCATAGGAAGCCCTTAGAGACCCCATAGAGACCCATAGAAACCACACAGAGACCCACAGAGCCCCATAGAGACCCCATAGAGATACACAGGGACCCCATAGAGACCCATAGGGACTCAAAGAGACCCCATAGAGACCCATAGAGACCCATGAAGACCCCATAGAGACCCCATAGAGACCCATAGGGACCCACAGACACTCCATAGAGAACCCACACAGACCCCATAGAGAACCATAGAGACCATAGAGACCCACAGAGACCCCATAATGGCCCATAGAGACCCATAGAGACCCATAGGGACCCATAGAAACCACATAGAGACCCCACAGAGCCCCATAGTGACCCATAGAGACACCATAGAGACCCATAATGACCCAGAGACCCATAGATACCCACAGAGACCCATAGAGACCCATAGTGACCCATAGAGACCCCAAAGAGACACCACAGAGCCCCATAGTGACCCATAGAGCCCCATAGAAACCCCAAAGACCCACAGAGCCCCATAGTGACCCATAGAAACCCCATAGACCCCATAATGACCCATAGAGACCCATAGAGACCCACAGAGACCCACAGAGCCCCATAGTGACCCATAGAGACCCCATAGAGCCCCACAGAGCCCCATAGAAACCCCATAGAGACCCCACAGAGCCCCATAGAAACCCCATAGAGACCCCACAGAGACCACATAGAAACCCCATAGAGCCCCATAGAGACCCCATAATGACCCACAGAGACCCATAGAGACCCACAGAGCCCCATAGAGACCACATAGAAACCCCACAGAGCCCCATAGAGACCACATAATGACCCACAGAGACCCACAGAGCCCCATAGTGACCCATAGAGCCCCATAGAAACCCCACAGAGACCCCACAGAGCCCCATAGTGACCCATAGAGACCCCATAGAGACCCCATAATGACCCAGAGACCCATAGATACCCACAGAGACCCATAGAGACCCATAGTGACCCATAGAGACCCCATAGAGCCCCACAGAGCCCCATAGAAAACCCCATAGAGACCCCACAGAGCCCCATAGAGACCCATAGAAACCCCATAGAGACCCCATAGAGCCCCATAGCTGCCCCATAGCTGCCCCATAGCTGCCCCATAGCGCCCCCTAAGCTCACGTTGCGGGGGTGGAAGGGGCGGCTGCAGCCGCTGCAGAACTGGTGCTGGCACTGGGAGCACTGGAGGTGGAGGCAGCCCCCCCGGGCCAGGGCAAAGCGAGCCCCACAGCTCGGGCAGCCTATGGGGCACAGGGTTAGCGAGGGGGAGAGCCAGAGGGACCCATTGGGACCCATAGAGACACCATTGGGACCCATAGGGACCCATAGGGACCCATAGGGACACATAGGGACACATAGAGACCCCATAGGGACACATAGAGACCCCATAGGGACATATAGGGACCCATAGAGACCCACAGAGACCCCATAGGGACATATAGGGACCCCATAGGGACCCATAGAGACCCCATAGGGACACATAGAGACGCCATAGGGACATATAGGGACCCATAGAGACCCCCAGAGACCCCATAGGGACATATAGGGACCCAATAGGGACACATAGGGACCCATAGAGACCCACAGAGACCCCATAGGGATACATAGAGACCCATAGGGACACATAGAGACCCATAGAGACCCATAGAGACCCCATAGGGACAAATAGGGACCCATAGAGACCACATAGGGACCCATAGAGACCCATAGGGACCCATAGAGACCCATAGGAACCCCATAGAGACCCATAGGGACACATAGAGACCACATAGGGACCCATAGAGACCCCATAGGGACACATAGAGACACATAGGGACCCATAGAGACCCATAGGGACACATAGAGACCCCATAGGGACCCATTGGGACCCATAGAGACCCATAGAGACCCCATAGGGACACACAGACCCCCATAGAGCCCCACAGAGCCGCCATAGAGCCCCATAGATCCCCATAGAGCCCCCATAGAGCCCCATAGAGCCCCCATAGAGCCCCATAGAGCCCCCATAGAGCCCCCATAGAGCCGCCCCACAGCGCCCCCTAGCGCACCGATGCTGTGCTCCTGCAGGAAGTCCTCCAGCCCCACGGCGGCCGCCGCTTGGGGGGCGCTGGAGCCGAGCCAGGCCTCAAAGGCAGCGCAGGACAGGGAGGCGTGGGCAGGGAGCCACTGGGACCCATAGAGACCCATTGGGACCCATAGGGACCCATAGAGACCCATTGGGACCCATAGGGACCCATAGAGACCCCATAGGGAGCCATAGGGACCCATAGAGACCCATTGGGACCCATAGAGACCCATAGGGAGCCATAGGGACCCATACATACCCATTGGGACCCATAGAGACCCCCATAGGGAGCCACTGGGACCCATAGAGACCCATTGGGACCCATAGAGACCCCCATAGGGAGCCATAGGGACCCATAGAGACCCATTGGGACCCATAGGGACCCATAGAGACCCCCATAGGGAGCCATAGGGACCCATAGAGACCCCATAGACCCCCATAGATACCCCAAAGACACCCCTTAGAGCCCCATAGAGCCCCCATAGACCCCATAGAGACCCCACAGACCCCCATAGAGACCCCATAGAGCCCCACAGAGACCCCACAGAGACCCATAGAGCCCCATGGAGCCCCCCCAGCCCCCCATAGAGACCCCCCAGCCCCCATAGAGCCCCATAGAGACCCCCCAGCCCCCCATAGAGACCCCCCAACCCCCCATAGAGCCCCATAGAGACCCCACAGCCCCCCATAGAGCCCCATAGAGACCCCCCAGCTCTCCATAGAGCCCCATAGAGACCCCACAGCCCCCCATAGAGCCCCATAGAGACCCCACAGCCCCCCATAGAGCCCCATAGAGACCCCCCAGCTCTCCATAGAGCCCCATAGAGCCCCCCCAGCCCCCCATAGAGCCCCATAGAGCCCCCCCAGCCCCCCATAGAGCCCCATAGAGCCCCCCCCAGCCCCCCATAGAGCCCCATAGAGCCCCCCCAGCCCCCCATAGAGCCCCATAGAGACCCCCCAGTCCCCCATAGAGCCCCATAGAGACCCCACAGCCCCCCCATAGAGCCCCATAGAGCCCCATAGAGCCCCATACCGGGCGCTGGCAGCGGGGGCAGCAGCTGTGTTTGCATTGGGGGCACTGGGCAGGGCCTTGCTCCGCCTCGAAGATGAAGCCAAAGGAGCACTTGGGGGCAGAGGAGAGGCCTCGCTGTGGGGCTGCCCCATAGACACCCCATAGAGCCCCACAGACCCCCATAGACACCCCATAGAGCCCCATAGAGCCCCATAGACACCCCATAGGGCCCGAGAGAGCAGAGGGAGGGGGCGTGTCCTCGGTTGACCACGCCCCCTCGGCATTATAGCGCCCCCTGGCGGCCGTGCCGCAGCACTCCCCCCCCCCATAGCCTTCCATAGGCACCCCATAGAGCCCCATAGAGCCCTATAGAGCCCCCATAGAGCCCCCATAGAGACCCCACAGAGCCCTATAGAGCCCCCATAGAGCCCCATAGAGACCCATAGAGCCCCATAGAGCCCCACAGAGCCCCATAGAGCCCCATAGAGCCCCCATAGAGCCCCATAGAGCCCCATAGAGTCCCCATAGAGACCCCATAGAGACCCCATAGAGCCCCATAGAGCCCCATAGAGACCCCATAGAGCACCACAGAGCCCCTAGAAACCCCATAGAGCCCCATAGAGACCCCATAGAGCACCACAGAGCCCCATAGAGCCCCCATAGAGCCCCGTAGAGACCCATAGAGACCCCATAGCTGCCCCATAGAGACCCCATAGCGCACCTGGGGGCACCAGAGGAACTGGGGGTCTCGCTCGAGCTCCAGCTCCGTCAGCTTCTGGCTGAAGAGCTCATAGGTGGCCGGGTCCAGGCACTGGCGGAGCTGCAACCCATAATAAGCCCTTAGAGCCTGTAATAACCCCATTGTAACCCCATTGTAACCCCATTGTAACCCCATTGATCCCCATTATAACCCCATTGTAACCCCATTATAACCCCATTGTAACCCCATTATAAACCCATTGTAACCCATTATAAACCCATTATAACCCCATTGTAACCCCATTATAAACCCATTGTAACCCCATTGTAACCCCATTATAACCCATTGTAACCCCATTATAACCCCATTGTAACCCCATTATAACCCATTGTAACCCCATTATAACCCATTATAAACCATTGTAACCCCATTGTAACCCCATTATAAACCCATTGTAACCCCATTGTAACCCCATTATAACCCATTGTAACCCCATTATAACCCCATTGTAACCCATTATAAACCCATTGTAACCCCATTGTAACCCCATTATAACCCATTGTAACCCCATTATAACCCCATTGTAACCCCATTATAAACCCATTGTAACCCCATTGTAACCCATTATAACCCCATTGTAACCCATTATAAACCCATTGTAACCCATTGGTAACCCCATTATAAACCCATTGTAACCCCATTGTAACCCATTATAACCCCATTGTAACCCATTATAAACCCATTGTAACCCCATTGTAACCCCATTATAACCCATTGTAACCCCATTATAACCCCATTGTAACCCCATTATAAACCCATTGTAACCCCATTGTAACCCCATTGTAACCCCATTATAACCCATTGTAACCCCATTATAACCCCATTGTAACCCCATTATAACCCATTGTAACCCCATTGTAACCCCATTATAACCCATTGTAACCCCATTATAACCCCATTATAACCCATTGTAACCCCATTATAACCCATTGTAACCCATTATAAACCCACTGTAACCCCATTGTAACCCCATTATAACCCATTGTAACCCCATTATAACCCCATTGTAACCCCATTATAACCCCATTGTAACCCCATTATAACCCCATTGTAACCCCATTATAACCCATTGTAACCCCATTACAACCCCATTGTAACCCATTATAACCACATTGTAACCCCATTATAACCCCACTGTAACCCCATCGTAACCCCATTACAACCCCATTGTAACCCATTATAACCCCATTATAACCCCATTGTAACCCATTATAAACCCATTGTAACCCCATTGTAACCCCATTATAACCCCATTGTAACCCATTATAAACCCATTGTAACCCCATTGTAACCCCATTATAACCCATTGTAACCCCATTACAACCCCATTGTAACCCATTATAACCCCATTATAACCCCATTATAACCCCATTATCCCCCATTATAAACCCATTGTAACCCCATTGTAACCCCATTATAACCCCATTGTAACCCATTATAAACCCATTGTAACCCATTATAAACCCATTGTAACCCCATTATAACCCATTGTAACCCCATTACAACCCCATTGTAACCCATTATAACCCCATTAAACCCCATTGTAACCCCATTACAACCCCATTGTAACCCATTATAACCCCATTGAACCCCATTATAACCCCATTGAACCCCATCGTAACCCCATTACAACCCCATTGTAACCCCATTGTAACCCATTATAACCCCATTAAACCCCATTAAACCCCATTGAACCCCATTAAACCCCTTTTTCCATCCCATAACAACCTGGGCGTCCAAGGTGGAGAAGTAGTGCGCGGCGGAGGCCTCGTCAACCCCCATTACCCCCCATTATCCCCCATTAAATCCCATTAAACCCCATTGAACCCCATTAAACCCCATTGAACCCCATTAAACCCCATTAAACCCCTTTGTCCATCCCATAACAACCTGTGCGTCCAAGGTGGAGAAGTAGTGTGCGGCGGAGGCCTCGTCAACCTCCATTACCCCCCATTATCCCCCATTACACCCCATTACACCCCATTACACCCTATTAAACCCCATTAAACCCCATTAAACCCCATTGAACCCCATTAAACCCCATTATAACCCCATTAAACCCCTTTTTCCATCCCATAACAACCTGGGCGTCCAAGGTCGAGAAGTAGTGCGAGGCGGAGGCCTCGTCAACCTCCATTACCCCCCATTATCCCCCATTACACCCCATTAAATCCCATTAAACCCCATTATAACCTCATTGAACCCCATTAAACCCCACTGAACCCCATTCAACCCCATTAAACCCCATTATAACCCCATTAAACCCCTTTGTCCATCCCATAACAACCTGTGCGTCCAAGGTGGAGAAGTAGTGCGCGGCGGAGGCCTCGTCAACCCCCATTACCCCCCATTATACCCCATTAAATCCCATTAAACCCCATTGAACCCCATTAAACCCCATTACACCCCACTGAACCCCATTATAACCCCATTAAACCCCATTGAACCCCATTAAACCCCATTAAACCCCTTTATCCATCCCATAACAACCTGTGCGTCCAAGGTGGAGAAGTAGTGCGCGGTGGAGGCCTCGTCAACCCCCATTACCCCCCCATTATCCATTACCCCCCATTAAACCCCATTACACCCCATAGAACCCCATTAAACCCCATTACACCCCATTAAACCCCATTATAACCCCATTATAACCCCATTAAACCCCATTAAACCCCTTCGTCCATCCCATAACAACCTGTGCGTCCAAGGTGGAGAAGTAGTGTGCGGCGGAGGCCTCGTCAACCCCCATTACCCCCCATTACCCCCCATTAACCCCCATTAAACCCCATTACACCCCATTAAACCCCATTGAACCCCATTAAACCCCATTATAACCCCATTGAACCCCATTATAACCCCATTAAACCCCATTGAGCCCCATTAAACCCCTTCGTCCATCCCATAACAACCTGGGCGTCCAAGGTGGAGAAGTAGTGCGCGGCGGAGGCCTCGTCAACCCCCATTACCCCCCATTACACCCCATTACACCCCATTAAACCCCATTACACCCCATTAAACCCCATTACACCCTATTAAACCCCATTAAACCCCATTATAACCCCATTAAACCCCATTATAACCCCATTGAGCCCCATTAAACCCCTTCTTCCATCCCATAACAACCTGTGCGTCCAAGGTGGAGAAGTAGTGCGCGGCGGAGGCCTCGTCACCCAGGTCGGGCCTGGCGCAGGCCGGACACACGAGGTCCCGCACGCGTCGCTCCCGCACGCCCACCGTGAAGTGGAGCCGGAAGCACTCCGGGCACAGCCAGCACTGGCAGCCAGTCAGCACCTGGGCCTGGGAGAACAACGAGGGGGCTATGGGGCGGCTATGGGGTTTCTATGGGGCGCTATGGGGGTCTATGGGGCTCTATGGGGGCTCTATGGGGGTCTATGGGGTCTCTATGGGGCTCTATGGGGATCTATGGGGGCTCTATGGGGCTCTATGGGGATCTATGGGGTCTCTATGGGCCGCTATGGGGATCTATGGAGTCTCTATGGGGTCTCTATGAGTCTCTATGGGGCGCTATGGGGCTCTATGGGACTCTATGGGTCCCTATGGGGTTCTATGGGGTCTCTATGGGGGTCTATGGGGGCTCTATGGGGCTCTATGGGGGTCTATGGGGGCTCTATGGGGCTCTGTGGGGGCTCTATGGGGTCTCTATGGGGGTCTATGGGGGAACTATGGGTCTCTATGGGTCTCTATGGGGCTCTATGGGGGTCTATGGGGGTCTATGGGGGCTCTATGGCTCTCTCTGGATCTCTATGGGGCTCTATTGGGCTCTATGGGGGTCTATGGGGGCTCTATGGGTTCTCTACGGGTTTCTATGGAGTCTCTATGGGACGCTATGGGTCTCTATGTGTCCCTATGTGTCCCTATGGGTCTCTATGGGTCCCTATGTGTCCCTATGGGTCCCTATGGGTCCCTATGGGTCTCTATGGCTCCCTATGGGTCCCTATGTGTCCCTATGGCTCCCTATGTGTCCCTATGTGTCTCTATGTGTCTCTATGTCTCTCTATGGGTCCCTATGGGTCCCTATGGCTCCCTATGGGTCTCTATGGGTCTCTATGTGTCCCTATGTGTCTCTATGTGTCTCTATGGGTCTCTATGTGTCCCTATGTCTCTCTATGGGTCTCTATGGGTCCCTATGTCTCTCTATGGGTCTCTATGGGTCCCTATGGCTCCCTATGGGTCTCTATGGGTCTCTATGTGTCCCTATGTGTCCCTATGGGTCTCTATGGGTCTCTATGGGTCTCTATGTGTCCCTATGTGTCCCTATGGGTCCCTATGGGTCCCTATGGGTCCCTATGGGTCTCTATGGCTCCCTATGGGTCTCTATGTGTCTCTATGTGTCCCTATGTGTCCCTATGTGTCTCTATGGGTCCCTATGTGTCCCTATGTGTCTCTATGGATCTCTATGGGTCCCTATGTGTCCCTATGGGTCTCTATGGGTCCCTATGTGTCCCTATGGGTCCCTATGGGTCTCTATGGGTCCCTATGTGTCCCTATGGGTCCCTATGGGTCTCTATGGGTCCCTATGTGTCTCTATGTGTCCCTATGTGTCCCAATGGCTCCCTATGTGTCCCCACCTGCTCCCTGGGCAGCGCGGTCCCGCACACGGCGCACTCGCATCTCAGCCTCCGCCTCAGCTCCTCCCGGTCCCGGCAGCTCCCCACGGCCTCCAGGAGCTCCCGTGGGGCGCGTGGGGCACGGCCCAGCCCCAGTTCTCGCCCCACGGCTACAAAGAGTTGGGCTCGGCCCCAGCTCGCCAGGCCCAGCTCGGCCAAGGCGCGGCGAACAAGGGCCTATGGGGGGGGAGAGAGAGACAGTGACCCACACATTGACACACAGTGACCCACACATTGACCCACACATTGAGATACACTGACCCACACATTGACCCACACATTGACCCACACATTGACATTGACCCACACATTGACACACATTGACCCACATTGACCCACACATTGACCCACACATTGACCCACACATTGAGATACACTGACCCACATTGACCCACACATTGACCCACACATTGAGATACACTGACCCACACATTGACCCACACATTGACCCACACATTGACCCACACATTGAGATACACTGACCCACACATTGACCCACACATTGACCCACATTGACCCACACATTGACACACACATTGACCCACACATTGACCCACATTGACCCACACATTGACCCACATTGACCCACACATTGACCCACATTGACCCACATTGACCCACACATTGACCCATACTGACCCACATTGACCCATATTGACCCACATTGACCCACACATCGAGACACATTGACCCACATTGACCCACATTGACCCACATTGACCCACACATCGAGACACATTGACCCACATTGACCCACATTGACCCACACATTGACCCACATTGACCCACATTGACCCATATTGACCCATATTGAGACACATTGACCCACATTGACCCACACATTGACACACATTGACCCACACATTGACCCACACATTGACCCATATTGACCCACATTGACCCACACATTGACCCACACATTGACCCATATTGACCCACACATTGACCCACACATTGAGATACACTGACCCACATTGACACACACATTGACACACATTGACCCACACATTGACACACATTGACCCATATTGACCCACACATTGACCCACACATTGACACACACATTGACCCATATTGAGACACATTGACCCACATTGACCCACACATTGAGATACACTGACCCACACATTGACCCACACATTGAGATACACTGACCCACATTGACCCACACATTGAGATACACTGACCCACACATTGACCCACACATTGAGATACACTGACCCACATTGACCCACACATTGACCCACACTGACCCACATTGACACACACATTGACACACACATTGACCCATATTGAGACACACATTGACCCACACATTGACCCACACATTGACCCACACATTGACCCACACATTGACCCACACATTGACCCACATTGACCCATATTGACCCACACATTGACCCACATTGAGACACATTGACCCACATTGAGACACATTGACCCACACATTGACACACATTGACCCACATTGACCCACACATTGACCCACACATTGAGATACACTGACCCACATTGACCCACACATTGACACACACATTGACACACATTGAGACACATTGACACACACATTGACCCACACATTGACCGACATTGACCCATATTGACCCACAGTGACCCACACATTGACACACATTGACCCACACATTGACCCATATTGACCCACACATTGACCCACACATTGACCCACACATTGACCCACATTGAGACACATTGACCCATATTGACCCACATTGACTCACACATTGACCCACATTGACCCACACATTGACCCACACATTGACACACATTGACCCACATTGAGACACATTGACCCACATTGACCCACACATTGACCCACACATTGACCCACACATTGACCCACACATTGAGACACATTGACCCACATTGACCCACACATTGACCCACACATTGACCCACACATTGACCCACACATTGACACACATTGACTCACACATTGACCCATATTGACCCACACATTGACCCATATTGACCCACACATTGACCCACACATTGACCCACATTGACCCACACATTGACCCATATTGACCCACACATTGACCCATATTGACCCACACATTGACACACATTGACCCATATTGACCCACACATTGACCCATATTGACCCATATTGAGACACATTGACCCACACATTGACCCATATTGAGACACATTGACCCACACATTGACCCACATTGACCCATATTGACCCACACATTGACCCACACATTGACCCACATTGACCCACACATTGACCCACACTGACCCACACATTGACACACATTGACCCATATTGACCCACACATTGACCCATATTGACCCATATTGACCCACATTTACCCACACATCGAGACACATTGACCCACATTGACCCACATTGACCCATATTGACCCATATTGAGACACATTGACCCACATTGACCCACACATTGACACACATTGACCCACACATTGACCGACATTGACCCATATTGACCCACACATTGACCCACACATTGACACACAGTGACCCACACATTGACCCATACATTGAGACACATTGACCGATATTGACCCACACATTGAGACACACTGACCCACACTGACCCACACATTGACACACATTGACCCACACATTGACACACATTGACCCACACATTGACCCACATTGACCCACACATTGACCCACATTGACCCACATTGACCCACACTGACCCCCATCAACTCCCATTGATTCCATTGCCCATTGCCCATCACCCCCCACTGCCCCCATTGATCCCCAGTGACCCACATTGACCCCCACTGCCCCCTATTGCCCCCCACTGACTCCCATCGCCCCCCATTGCTCCCCATTGAGCCCCATTGACCCCCATTGATCCCATTGACCCCCATTGATCCCATTGACCGCCATCACCCCCCATTGCCCCCCATTGAGCCCCATTGACTCCCATTGATCCCATAGCCCCCCATTGACCCCCACTGACTCCCATTGACCCCCATCGCCCATTGACTCCCATCACCCCCATTGATCCCCTTGACCCCCATTGCCCCCCATCAACCCCCATTGACCCCCACTGATCCCATTGCCTCCCATTGATTCCATTGACCCCCATTGATCCCCATTGATTCCATTGCTCCCCATTGCCCCCCATTGCCTCCCATTGATCCCCATTGACTCCCATTGCCCCCCATTGATTCCATTGACCCCCATTGCCCCCATTGACTCCCATTGACCCCCATTGATCCCCTTGACCCCCACTGCCGCCCATCAACCCCCATTGACCCCCACTGAACCCATTGCCCCCCATTGATCCTATTGCCCCCCACCTGCCCCTATTGACCCCCATTGCCTCCCATTGACCCCCACTGACCCCATTTCCCTCATTGATCGCATTGACCACCATCACCCCCCATCAACCCCCATTGATTCCATTGCCCCCCATTGCCCCCCATTGATTCCATTGACCCCCATTGACTCCCACTGAACCCCATTGATTCCATTGACCCCATTGACCCACATTGACTCCTATTGACCCCCATTGACCCCCATCGCCCCCCATTGATTCCATTGGCACCCATTGTCCCCCATTGCCTCCCATTGATCCCCATTGACTCCCATCACCCCCCCATTGACCCCCATTGATTCCATTGACCCCATTGACCCCCATTGACTCCCATTGACCCCCATTGATCCCCTTGACCCCCATTGCCCCCCATCAACCCCCATTGACCCCCACTGATCCCATTGTCCCCCATTGATTCCATTGACCCCCATTGATCCCCATTGATTCCATTGCTCCCCATTGCCTCCCATTGACCCCCATTGACTCCCATTGATCCCCATCACCCCCATTGATCCCCATTGTCAACTGACCCCCATAGATTCCATTGACCCCCATTGCCCCCCATTGACTCCCCCTTGACCCCCATTGCCCATTGACTCCCATCACCCCATTGATCCCCTTGACCCCCATTGCCCCCCATCAACCCCCATTGACCCCCACTGATCCCATTGCCTCCCATTGATTCCATTGCTCCCCATTGCCCCCCATTGATCCCCATTGATCCCCATTGCCCCCATTGATTCCATTGCTCCCCATTGCCCCCCATTGCCTCCCATTGATCCCCATTGACTCCCATTGACCCCCATTGATTCCATTGACCCCCATTGATCCCCATTGATCCCATTGCCCCCCATTGCCTCCCATTGATCCCCATTGATCCCATTGCCCCCCATTGCCTCCCATTGATCCCCACTGACTCCCATTGATTCCATTGACCCCATTGACCCACATTGACTCCTATTGACCCCCATTGACTCCCATCGCCTCCCATTGATTCCATTGCTCCCCATTGCCCCCCATTGCCTCCCATTGATCCCCATTGACTCCCATCACCCCCCCATTGACTCCCATTGACTCCCATTGACCCCCATTGACTCCCATTGACTCCTATTGACCCCTATTGCCCCCCATTGCCTCCCATTGATCCCCATTGACTCCCATTGATTCCATTGACCCCATTGACCCACATTGACTCCTATTGACCCCCATTGACTCCCATCGCCCCCCATTGATTCCATTGCTCCCCATTGCCCCCCATTGCCCCCCATTGACCCCCATTGACCCCCATCGCCCCCCATTGCTCCCCATTGACTCCCATTGCCCCCCATTGATTCCATTGATCCCCATTGACTCCCATTGACCCCCATCGCCCCCCATTGCTCCCCATTGACTCCCATTGCCCCCCATTGATTCCATTGACCCCCATTGATCCCCATCACCCCCATTGACTCCCATTGACCCCCATTGACTCCCATTGCCCCCCATCTCCCCCCATTGCCCCCCATCTCCCCCCACATCCTCACGTGCTGCTCGGGCTGTTCGAAGTCCATGGGGGGGCTCCGCGCATCCCAGAGGCGGAGCAGGAAGGATCGGAGCCGTGGGGCCTGCAATAGGGCCAGGGCCTGCCCCACATCGCCCCCGGCCTCCCATAGGGCCCGCGCCGACGCCGCCCGCGCCCCATAGCCCAGGGAGGACAAGGCCCGGAGCTGCGCGTGGAGATGGGGGGGGTGTATTAGCCACGCCCCCTTTGGGGAGCTTAACCACGCCCCTTTGCCTTATATGGATACCCAGGAGACACGCCCCTCTGCACTTAGCTCTGCCCCCCTTTTGACCTTATATGGATACCCAGGAGACACGGCCCTCTGCACTTAGCTCTGCCCCCCTTTTGACCTTATATGGATACCCAGGAGACACGCCCCTCTGCCCTTAGCTCTGCCCCCCTTTTGACCTTATATGGATACCCAGGAGCCACGCCCCTTTCCCTTATATGGATACCCAGGAGACACGCCCCTCTGCCCTTAGCTCTGCCCCCCTTTTGACCTTATATGGATACCCAAGAGCCACGCCCCTTTTCCTTATATGGATGCCCAAGAGCCACGCCCCTCTGCCCTTAGCTCTGCCCCCCTTTTGACCTTATATGGATACCCAGAAGCCACGCCCATCTGCCCTTAGCTCTGCCCCCCTTTTGACCTTATATGGATACCCAGGAGACACGCCCCTTTCCCTTAGCTCTGCCCCCCTTTTGACCTTATATGGATACCCAAGAGCCACGCCCCTTTCCCTTATATGGATACCCAGGAGACACGCCCCTCTGCCCTTAGCTCTGCCCCCCTTTTGACCTTATATGGATACCCAGGAGCCACGCCCCTTTCCCGTATATGGATACCCAGGAGCCACGCCCCTCTGCCCTTAGCTCTGCCCCCCTTTTGACCTTATATGGATACCCAGGAGACACGCCCCTCTGCCCTTAGCTCTGCCCCCCTTTTGACCTTATATGGATACCCAGGAGCCACGCCCCTCTGCCCTTAGCTCTGCCCCCCTTTTGACCTTATATGGATACCCAGGAGACACGCCCCTCTGCACTTAGCTCTGCCCCCCTTTTGACCTTATATGGATACCCAGGAGACACGCCCCTTTCCCTTATATGGATACCCAAGAGACACGCCCCCTCTGCCCTTAGCTCTGCCCCCCTTTTGACCTTATATGGATACCCAGGAGACACGCCCCTTTTCCTTATATGGATACCCAGGAGACACGCCCCTCTGCCCTTAGCTCTGCCCCCCTTTTGACCTTATATGGATACCCAGGAGCCACGCCCCTCTGCCCTTAGCTCTGCCCCCCTTTTGACCTTATATGGATACCCAGGAGACACGCCCCTTTTCCTTATATGGATACCCAGGAGCCACGCCCCTCTGCCCTTAGCTCTGCCCCCCTTTTGACCTTATATGGATACCCAGGAGCCACGCCCCTCTGCTCTTAGCTCTGCCCCCCTTTTGACCTTATATGGAGACCCAGGAGACACGCCCCTTTTCCTTATATGGATACCCAAGAGCCGCGCTCCTCTGCCCTTAGTTATGCCTTTTTCCCCTTATATGGATACCAAAGACCATGCCCCTTTCCCTTATATGGACAGAAGCAACGCCCTTCTGCCCTTAGCCACGCCCCCTTCCCTTATATGGAGACCCAGGAGACACGCCCCTTTCCCTTATATGGACAGCGAGGAGCCACGCCCCTTTTCTCTCATTGGCTGCCCATGAGCCCCTCCCCTTCTCCCTTACATGGACACCCATTCCCCCTTAGCCCCACCCCTTCTCCCCCATTGGCCGGCCCTTAGCCCCTCCCCTTCTCCCTTATATGGACACCCATTCCCCCCCTTAGCCCCTCCCCTTCTCCCTCATTGGCTGCCCATTGACCCCTCCAATTCTCCCTCATCAGCTACCCATTAGCCCCTCTCCTTTTGCCTTATATGGACACCCATTCCCCCCCCCCCTTCTCCCTCATTGGCTGCCCCTTAGCCCCTCCCCTTCTCCCTTTATATGGACACCCATCCCCCCCCCTTAGCCCCTCCCCTTCTCCCTCATTGGCCGCCCCTTAGCCCCTCCCCTTTGCCTTATATGGACACCCATTTCCCCCCCCCTTCTCCCTCATTGGCCGCCCCTTAGCCCCTCCCCTTCTCCCTTATATGGACACCCATTCCCCCCCCGCCATTAGCCCCTCCCCTTCTCCCCCATTGGCCGCCCATTAGCCCCTCCCTTTTTGCCTTATATGGACACCCATTCCCACTCCCTTCTCCTTCATTGGCCGCCCCATAGCCCCTCCCCTTCTCCCTTATATGGACACCCTTTCCCCCCCCCTCCCTTAGCCCCTTCCCTTCTCCCTCATGGCTGCCCATTAGCCCCTCCCCTCCTCCCTTATACGCACACTCATTCCCCCCTTAGCCCCTCCCCTTCTCCCTCATTGGCCGCCCATTAGCCCCTCCCCTTTTGCCTTATATGGACCCCCCCTTAACCCCACCCCTTCTCCCCCATTGGCCGCCCCTTAGCCCCTCCCACCTGCTTCCGGCGGCGCCCCAGGCATGCCCGCAGGGCCCCCTCCGCCTGCCCCATAGCGCGGGCCCAGCCCCACGCCGCCTCCCGCAGGGACAGGGCCCCCAAGGGACCCCCGGGCTCCTGCGCCCCACGGAGCCCCACGGCGGCCGCCAGGACCCACAGAACCCGGGGGGAGGCCGGGGGGGGGAAAGGGAAAGGGGAGCCCCCGAGCTCGGCGGCCTGGGGGGAGAGAGACAGGGACATATAGGGAGTCATAGGGACCCATAGAAACACATAGGGACCCATAGGGACCCATAGGGAGCCATAGGGACCCATAGGGACCCATAGGGACCCATAGGGAGCCATAGAGACCCATAGGGAGTCATAGGGACCCATAGGGACCCATAGGGAGCCATAGAGACCCATAGGGAGTCATAGGGACCCATAGGGACCCATATTGACCCATAGGGACCCATAGAGACCCATAGAGACCCATAGGGAGCCATAGGGACACATAGAGACCCATAGAGACCCATAGGGACTCATAGAGACCCATAGGGAGTCATAGGGATCCATAGAGACCCATAGGAACCCATAGAGACCCATAGAGACACATAGGGACCCATAGAGACACATAGGGACCCATAGAGACCCATAGAGACCCATAGGGACCCATAAAGACCCATAGAGACCCATAGGGGCCCATAGAGACCCCACAGACCCCCATAAAGACCTCATAGACACCCATATGGACCCATAGGAACCCCATAGAGACCCCACAGAGACCCACAGGGAACCCATAGGAAGCCATAGAGACCCCATAGGGACCCACACAGACCCATAGAGACCCCACAGGGAACCATAGGGACCCCATAGGGACCCACTGAAAGCCACAGAGACCCCATAGGGACCCATAGAGACCCCATAGAGACCCATAAAGACCCATAGGGACCCCAGAGGGACTCCAGAGACCCATAGAGAATCCAATAGAGACCCCATAGAGACCCATAGAGACCCATAGAGACCCATAGAGACCCATACGGACCCACAGAGACCCCATAGAGACCCATAAGGACCCCTTGAGAGCCATAGAGACCCCATAGGGACCCATAGAGACACACAGGGACCCACAGAGACCCCACAGAACCAACAGAGACCCATAGAGACCCACAGAGATCCCACAGAGACCCATAGAGACCCACAAAGATCTCATCAAGAACCATAGAGACCCACAGAGATCCCATAGCGACCCCACAGAGACCCACAGATATCCCATAGAGACCCACAGCGACCCATAACGCCCCATAGAAACCCATAAGCCACACAGAGAACCCCAATACCACCCCATAGGGCACCCCTATTGCCCCATAGGATCCCCATAGCTCCCCATAGACCCCTTGTCCCCCCCATAGCCCCCCCACATCCGCCCCATAGACCCCCAATACCACCCCATAGATCCCCAATACCACCCCATAGACCCCCAATACCGCCCCATAGACCCCAATGCCGCCCCATAGACCCCCAATACCGCCCCATAGACCCCCATAGACACCCCATAGACCCCCAATGCCGCCGCATAGACCCCCATAGACACCCCATAGACCCCCAATACCGCCCCATAGACCCCCAATACCACCCCATAGACCCCCAATGCCGCCCCATAGACCCCCAATACCGCCCCATAGACCCCCAATGCCGCCCCATAGACCCCCAATGCCGCCCCATAGACCCCCAATACTGCCCCATAGACCCCCAATGCCGCCCCATAGACCCCCAATACCACCCCATAGATCCCCAATACCACCCCATAGACCCCCAATGTCACCCCATAGACCCCCAATGCCGCCCCATAGACCCCCAATACCGCCCCATAGACCCCGAATACCGCCCCATAGACCCCCAATACCGCCCCACAGACCCCCAATACCGCCCCATAGACCCCCAATACCGCCCCATAGACCCCCAATGCCGCCCCATAGACCCCCAATACCACCCCATAGACCCCCCAATACCGCCCCATAGACCCCCAATGCCGCCCCATAGACCCCCAATACCGCCCCATAGACCCCCAATACCGCCCCATAGACCCCCAATACCGCCCCAGAGACCCCCAATACCGCCCCATAGACCCCCAATACCACCACATAGACCCCCAATGCCACCCCATAGACCCCTATAGCACCCCAATACCCCCCCCAGCCCCATAGGGACCAATAGGGAGCCCCTATAGGGCCCAATGGGGGGGGGGGGGGGTCCCTGCCCTATAGCGGCCCCCCAACTCACCCGCAGGATGGCGACCATGCGGCGGCCATCTTGGTCCAGGCGCCTCTGCCGCCATTGGTCAGCGTCGAGGGTGGGAGGGGCCTTGGGGGGCGGAGGGGAAGGGGGCGGGGCTTTGGGAGGCATCACGTGGGGCTCAGGGGGCGGGGCCAAGGGGGTGCCCATGTGCTGCCGGCAGAGGGCACATGTGGGGCCGGGGCCTGGGTTGAAGTAGGTGCAATGGGGGCAGGACCAGCCCTATAGAAGGGGGGGAAATGGGGGGGGTTAATGGGGGGCAGACCCCAAACCCCCCTTTAGAACCCATTGAAACCTATTGGGACCCCATTAAACCCCACTGGGACCCCATTAAACCCCATTGGGACCACCCTAAACCCCATTGGGACCCCCCTAAACCCCCTTTAGACCCCATTAAACCCCATTAGGACCCCAAATCCCCTTTAGACCCCATTAAACAACATTGGGACCCCCCAAGCCCCCTTTAGACCCCATTAAACCCCACTGGGACCTCACTAAACCCCATTAGATGCCATTAACCCCCATTAGGACCCCATTAACCCCCATTGAGACCCCATTAACCCCCATTGAGACCCCATTAACCCCCATTGAGACCCAATTAAACCCCACTGGGACCCCATTAAATCCCTTTGGGGACCCCATTAACCCCCATTAGGACCCATTAACCTCCATTGGGACCCCATTAACCCCCATTTCCCCATTAAACCCATTTGGACCTCATTAACCCCCATTGAGACCCTATTAAACCCCCTTTAGACCCCATTAGGACCCCATTAAACCCCATTGGATCCCATTAACCCCCATTAAGACCCCATTAAACCCCCTTTAGACCCCATTAACCCCCATTAGGACCCCATTAACCCCCATTAGAACCCCATTAAACCCCCTTTAGACCCCATTAACCCCCATTAGGACCCCATTAACCCCCATTAGAACCCCATTAAACCCCTTTAGACCCCATTAACCCCCACTGAAACCCCATTAACCCCCATTAGAACCCCATTAAACCCCCTTTAGACCCCATTAACCCCCATTAGGACCCCATTAACCCTCATTAGAACCCCATTAAACCCCTTTAGACCCCATTAACCCCCATTGGGACCCCATTAACCCCCATTGGGACCCCATTAACCCCCTTTAGACCCCATTAACCCCCCATTGAAACCCCATTAACCCCATTAAACCCCATTAAACCCCTTTAGACCCCATAAACCCCATTAGAACCCCATTAAACCCCTTTAGACCCCATTAACCCCCATTAGAACCCCATTAACCGCCATTAGAACCCCATTAAACCCCTTTAGACCCCATTAACCCCCATTGAAACCCCATTAACCCCCATTAAACCCCATTAACCCCCATTAGGACCCCATTAACCCCATTGAAACCCCATTGAACCCCTATAGGGCCGCCCCCCCCCCTTCCGGCCCCATAGACACCTGCGGCGGAGGCCTCCGGGCCAGGCGGGGGCGCTCGCACACCCCACAGAGAACACTGGGGTCGGGGTTGAGGAAGGTGCAGGAAGCGCAGGCCCAGCCCCCTCCTTCCTCCTCCTGCCCCATAGCGCTATGGGGCTGCCCCACAGCGCTATGGGGCTGCCCCATAGCGGCGGGGGGGGGGCATGGGGAGAGGAGCTGGAGCTGGGGGGGGGGGGAAGGTGTTGAAGGACCCATAGGGCCCCCCCCATATAACGTAAAGGGGGTTATGGGGGGGCTATAGGGGTCTGTATGGGGGGACTATGGGGGGCTATGGGGGTCTATAGGGAGATACAGGTGTCTATGGGGGCCTATGGGTGTCTATGGGGGTCTGTAGGGTGTCTATGGGGTGTCTATGGGGGGCTATGGGGGGGCTATGGGGGTCTATGGGGGTCTATAGGGTGTCTATGGGGTGTCTATGGGGGTCTATGGGGGGCTATAGGGGTCTGTATGGGGTGACTATGGGGTCGATGGGGTGTCTATGGGGTCTATGGGGTTTCTATAGGGCTCTATGGGGGTCTATGGGGGGTCTATGGGGGGTCTATGGGGCTATGGGGTCTATGGGGTGTCTATGGGGTCTATGGGGAGATACAGGTGTCTATGGGGGCCTATGGGTGTCTATGGGGCTCTATGGGGTGACCATGGGGGTCTATGGGGGGCTATAGGGGTCTGTATGGGGTGTCTATGGGGGGCTATGGGGTGTCTATGGGGAGCTATGGGGTGTCTATGGGGGCCTATGGGTGTCTATGGGTGTCTATGGGGGTCCTATGGGGGGGCTATAGGGGTCTGTATGGGTCTCTATGGGGGGCTATGGGGTGTCTATGGGGGTCTATGGGGTTTCTATGGGGCGTCTATGGGGGTCTGTATGGGGTGACTATGGGGGTCTATGGGGTGTCTATGGGGGGCTATGGGGTGCCCATGGGTGTCTATGGGGTTTCTATGGGGCTCCATGGGGTGTCTGTGGGGGGTTATGGGGTCTATACGCGCCTCTAGAGTCTATGGAAGTATCTATGGGGTGCCTATGGGGCTCTATGGTTCTCTATGGGGCTCTATGGGTCTCTATGGGGCTCTATGGTTCTCTATGGGGCTCTATGGTTCTCTATGGTTCTCTATGGGGCTCTATGGTTCTCTATGGGTCTCTATGGGGCTCTATGGGGCTCTATGGGGCTCTATGGGGCTCTATGGTTCTCTATGGGGCTCTATGGGGCTCTATGGGGCTCTATGGGGCTCTATGGGGCTCTATGGGGCTCTATGGTTCTCTATGGGGCTCTATGGGGCTCTATGGGGCAGCTGGGCTGTTCCATGTTACCTGGAGGGGGGGGTGCGCGGCCGATCGCATCTGGAGGGGGGGTCCCCTATAGGGAAGCACAGCATCAGGGACTGTATAGGGACCATAGGGACCCATAGAGACCATAGAGACCCCATAGAGACCCATAGAGACCCCATAGAGACCCCATAGAGACCCATAGGGACCCATAGAGACCCATAGAGACCCACAGAGATCCCATAGAGACCCATAGGGACCCACAGAGATCCATAGAGACACATAGAGACCCATAGGGACCCATAGAGACCCATAGAGACCCACAGAGATCCCAGAGACCCATAGAGACCCCATAGAGACCCATAGCGACCCCATAGAGACCCACAGAGATCCCATAGAGACCCATAGAGACCCACAGAACCCCATAGAGACCCATAGTACCCATAGGGACCCCAGAGACCCATAGAGACCCTATAGAGACCCATAGAGACCCCATAGAGACCCATAGAGCCCCATAGAGACCCCCATAGAGCCCCATAGAACCCCATAGAGACCCAAACAAACCCCATAGAGACCCATAGAGACCCCACAGAGAGACCCATAGAGACCCCCATAGAGCCCCATAGAACCCCATAGAGACCCCACAGAGACCCAAACAAACCCCAGAGACCCATAGAGACCCCATAGAGCCCCATAGAGACCCCATAGAGACCCCACAGAGCCCCATAGAGACCCCATAGACACCCCATAGAGCCCCACAGACCCCACACCTATAGGTCCATCACGCTCCACTATGGGCATTGCATCAGTGACCAGGTCCTCCTGTGATGGGGAAAGGAGACCCCCAGTATAAACCAGTATAAACCAGTTCAAACCAGTTCAAACCAGTTCAAACCAGTATAAACCAGTTCAAACCAGTTCAAACCAGTCCAAACCAGTTCAAACCAGTTCAAACCAGTCCAAACCAGTTCAAACCAGTTCAAACCAGTACAAACCAGTTCAAACCAGTATACACCAGTATAAACCAGTATAAACCAGTTCAAACCAGTTCAAACCAGTCCAAACCAGTTCAAACCAGTTCAAACCAGTATAAACCAGTATAAACCAGTTCAAACCAGTTCAAACCAGTATAAACCAGTCCAAACCAGTCCAAACCAGTCCAAACCAGTCCAAACCAGTTCAACCAGTTCAAACCAGTTCAAACCAGTTCAAACCAGTTCAAACCAGTATAAACCAGTTCAAACCAGTTCAAACCAGTTCAAACCAGTTCAAACCAGTTCAACCAGTCCAAACCAGTTCAAACCAGTTCAAACCAGTATAAACCAGTTCAAACCAGTTCAAACCAGTATAAACCAGTTCAAACCAGTTCAAACCAGTATAAACCAGTATAAACCAGTTCAAACCAGTATAAACCAGTCCAAACCAGTTCAAACCAGTCCAAACCAGTTTAAACCAGTATAAACCAGTTCAAACCAGTTCAAACCCAGTCCAAACCAGTTCAAACCAGTTCAAACCAGTCCAAACCAGTTCAAACCAGTTCAAACCAGTCCAAACCAGTTCAAACCAGTTCAAACCAGTATAAACCAGTTCAAACCAGTTCAAACCAGTATAAACCAGTATAAACCAGTTCAAACCAGTATAAACCAGTCCAAACCAGTTCAAACCAGTCCAAACCAGTTTAAACCAGTATAAACCAGTTCAAACCAGTTCAAACCAGTTCAAACCAGTTCATCCTCACCTCTTCGCCCCCTTTAGGATGTCAGTGAGGAAGTGGGGGTTCGGGTGCTGGTTCTGGGGGGGAAAGGGGGAAGCTGAGCCCCACATTGACCCACATTGACCCACACATTGACCCACATTGACCCACACATTGACCCACATTGAGCCACATTGACCCACACATTGACCCACATTGACCCACATTGAGCCACATTGACCCACATTGACCCACATTGAGCCACATTGACCCACATTGAGACACATTGACCCACATTGAGACACATTGACCCACATTGACCCACACATTGACCCACATTGACCCACATTGACCCACACATTGACCCACACATTGACCCACATTGACCCACGCTGACCCACACATTGACCCACATTGACCCACACATTGACCCACACTGACCCACATTGACCCACATTGACCCACATTGACCCACACATTGACCACACATACCCACATTGACCCACATTGACCCACACTGACCCACACATTGACCCACAATTGACCCCACATTGACCCACACTGACCCACATTGACCCACATTGACCCACACTGACCCACACATTGACACACATTGAGCCACATTGACCCACATTGACCCACACATTGACCACACATATAACCCACATTGACCCACATTGACCACACATTGACACACATTGAGCCACATTGACCCACATTGACCCACATTGACCCACACATTGACCCACACATACCCACATTGACCCACATTGACCCACACTGACCCACACATTGACCCACATTGACCCACACATTGACCCACACATTGACCCACATTGACCCACATTGACCCACACTGACCCACATTGACCCACATTGACCCACACTGACCCACACTGACCCACATTGACCCACATTGACCCACACTGACCCACACATTGACCCACATTGACCCACATTGACCCACACATTGACCCACATTGACCCACACTGACCCACACTGACCCACATTGACCCACACTGACCCACACATTGACCCACATTGACCCACACATTGACCCACATTGACCCACATTGACCCACACATTGACCCACATTGACCCACACTGACCCACATTGACCCACATTGACCCACATTGACCCACATTGACCTACAGTGACCCACAGTGACCCACATTGACCCACACATTGACCCACACATTGACACACATTGACCCACAGTGACCCACATTGACCACATTGACCCACACTGACCCACAGTGACCCACACATTGACCCACATTGACCCACATTGACCCACACATTGACCCACAGTGACCCACACTGACCCACACATTGACCCATTGACCCACATTGACCCACACATTGACCCACACATTAACCCACACTGACCCACATTGACCCACATTGACCCACACTGACCCACATTGACCTACAGTGACCCACACATTGACCCACATTGACCCACAGTGACCCACATTGACACACATGGACCCACACATTGACCCACATTGACCCACACATTGACCCACATTGACACACATTGACCCACACATTGACCCACATTGACCCACATTGACCCACACATTGACCCACATTGACCCACACTGACCCACACATTGACCCACACATTGACCCACATTGACCCACACTGACCCACATTGAGCCACATTGACCCACATTGACCCACACACTGACCCACATTGACCCACAGTGACCCACATTGACCCACACACTGACCCACATTGACCCACATTGACCCACACTGACCCACATTGACCCACACATTGACATCCCTTGACCCACACATTGACCCACATTGACCCACATTGACCCACAGTGACCCCCATTGACCCACACTGACCCACAGTGACCCACACATTGACCCACGTTGACCCACACATTGACCCACATTGACCCACACATTGACCCACATTGACACACAGTGACCCACACATTGACCCACACATTGACCCACATTGACCCACACATTGACCTACACAGACCCACATTGACCCACACATTGACATCCATTGACCCACACTGACCCCACACATTGACCCACATTGACCCACATTGACCCACACTGACCCACATTGACCCACACATTGACCCACACATTGACCCACACTGACCCACATTGACCCACATTACCCCATCACCCCCCATAGCCCCATTGCCCCCCCATAACCCCATAGCCCCCCATAGCTCCATATCCCCCCATTGACCCCATAGCCCCCCATAGCCCCCCATAACCCCCTATAGCCCCATTGCCCCCCATAGCCCCATAGCCTCTAACAGCCCCCCCATTGCCCCCATAGCCCCATTGCCCCCTATAGCCCCATTACCCCACTACCCCCTATAGCCCCATAGCCCCCCACAGCCCCATAGCCCCCCACAGCCCCATAGCCACCCCATAGCCCCCCATAGCACCCCATAGCCACCCCATAACCCCCCCATATCCCTCCCATAACCCCCCCATAGCCACCCCATAATCCCCCATAGCCGCCCCATAGCCCCCCATAGCCACCCCATAACCCCCCCATATCCCCCCCATAACCCCCCCATAGCACCCCATATCCCCCCCATATCCCCCCCATAACCCCCCCATAGCCCCCCCATAGCACCCCATATTCCCCCCCATAGCCACCCCATATCCCCCCCATAGCCACCCCATAGCCGCCCCATAGCACCCCATATCCCCCCCATAGCCACCCCATAGCCGCCCCATAGCACCCCATAGCCGCCCCATAGCTCACCGCCAGCACCAGCTCCAGCTCCCTCCTCAGCACCAAGACGTCCGCGGTGACGGCGGCGACGTGGGGCCCGTGTGGGGCTGGGACCCCCGGCGGGAAGCTCAGCCCCGGCCCCACCTCGGCCGTGTACCCCAAAAGCATCAGCACCTCCCGGGCCCCCTAGGGCAAACATAGGGGGCTCAATGGGGCTGCTATGGGGTGGTTATGGGGTGGCAATGGGGCTGCTATGGGGTGGCAATGGGGCTGCTATGGGGTGGTTATGGGGTGGTTATGGGGTGGTTATGGGGTGGTTATGGGGGGATATGGGGGGGTTATGGGGGGATGTGGGGGGATATGGGGGGGTTATGGGGGGATATGGGGGATATGGGGGGGTTATGGGGGGATATGGGGGGATATGGGGGGGTTATGGGGGGGATATGGGGTGGCTATGGGGCTGCTATGGGGTGGTTATGGGGGGATATGGGGGGATATGGGGGGATATGGGGGGGTTATGGGGGGATATGGGGGGGATATGGGGGGGATATGGGGGGGATATGGGGGGGTTATGGGGTGGGTTATGACCCCCTATGGGGTCACCCCCTATGGGGGGGATATGGGGGGGTTATGGGGGGGTTATGACCCCTATGGGGTCACTATGGGGTGCTATGGGTCACTATGGGGTGCTATGGGTCACTATGGGCTGCTATGGAGTGGTTATGGGGGGATATGGGGGGGATATGGGGTGGTTATGGGGGGGTTATGGGGGGGATATGGGGGGCTATGGGGGATATGGGGGGGTTATGGGGGGGTTATGGGGGGATATGGGGGGCTATGGTGGGCCTATGGGGGGCCTATGGGGTTCTTTGGGGTCCTATGGGGTGCTATAGGGGTACCATGGGGATCCTATGGGGGTCTATAGGTGCCCTATAGGGGTCTATAGAACCCCATAGAACCCAACAGGACCCCATAGCGACCCATAGCACCCCATAGTGACCCATAGCACCCCATAGCGACCCATAGCACCCCATAGTGACCCATAGCACCCCATAGTGACCCCATAGGGATCTATGGGGCGCAGGTACCTGTATGGGGCCCAGTGTGGAGCTGAAGACAGGGTTGCTGTAGCTCACACAGCACCAGCCCCATAGTGACCCATAGCACCCCATAGTGACCCATAGCACCCCATAGCGACCCCATAGGGGATCTATGGGGCGCAGGTACCTGTATGGGGCCCAGTGTGGAGCTGAAGACGGGGTTGCTGTAGCTCACACAGCACCAGCCCCATAGTGACCCATAGCACCCCATAGTGACCCATAGCACCCCATAGTGACCCCATAGGGGATCTATGGGGCGCAGGTACCTGTATGGGGCCCAGTGTGGAGCTGAAGACGGGGTTGCTGTAGCTCACACAGCACCAGCCCCATAGTGACCCATAGCACCCCATAGTGACCCATAGCACCCCATAGTGACCCCATAGGGGATCTATGGGGCGCAGGTACCTGTATGGGGCCCAGTGTGGAGCTGAAGACGGGGTTGCTGTAGCTCACACAGCACCAGCCCCATAGTGACCCATAGCACCCCATAGCACCCCATAGTGACCATAGCCCCCATAGTGACCCATAGCACCCCACAGCGACCCATAGCACCCCATAGCGACCCCATAGGGGATCTATGGGGCGCAGGTACCTGTATGGGGCCCAGTGTGGAGCTGAAGACGGGGTTGCTGTAGCTCACACAGCACCAGCCCCATAGCCCCCATAGTGACCCATAGCACCCCATAGTGACCCATAGCACCCCATAGTGACCCATAGCACCCCATAGCGACCCCATAGGGGATCTATGGGGCGCAGGTACCTGTATGGGGCCCAGTGTGGAGCTGAAGACGGGGTTGCTGTAGCTCACACAGCACCAGCCCCATAGTGACCCATAGCACCCCATAGCGACCCATAGCACCCCATAGTGACCCCATAGGGGATCTATGGGGCGCAGGTACCTGTATGGGGCCCAGTGTGGAGCTGAAGACGGGGTTGCTGTAGCTCACACAGCACCAGCCCCTTAGCCCCCATAGTGACCCATAGCACCCCACAGTGACCCCATAGGGGATCTATGGGGCGCAGGTACCTGTATGGGGCCCAGTGTGGAGCTGAAGACGGGGTTGCTGTAGCTCACACAGCACCAGCCCCATAGTGACCCATAGCACCCCATAGTGACCCATAGCACCCCATAGTGACCCCATAGGGGATCTATGGGGCGCAGGTACCTGTATGGGGCCCAGTGTGGAGCTGAAGACGGGGTTGCTGTAGCTCACACAGCACCAGCCCATAGTGACCCACAGCACCCCATAGTGACCCATAGCACCCCATAGTGACCCCATAGGGGATCTATGGGGCGCAGGTACCTGTATGGGGCCCAGTGTGGAGCTGAAGACGGGGTTGCTGTAGCTCACACAGCACCAGCCCCATAGTGACCCATAGCACCCCATAGTGACCCATAGCACCCCATAGTGACCCCATAGGGGATCTATGGGGCGCAGGTACCTGTATGGGGCCCAGTGTGGACCTGAAGACGGGGTTGCTGTAGCTCACACAGCACCAGCCCATAGTGACCCATAGCACCCCATAGCGACCCATAGCACCCCACAGTGACCCCATAGGGGATCTATGGGGCGCAGGTACCTGTATGGGGCCCAGTGTGGAGCTGAAGACGGGGTTGCTGTAGCTCACACAGCACCAGCCCCATAGTGACCCATAGCACCCCATAGCACCCTATAGTGACCCATAGCACCCCATAGCGACCCCATAGGGGATCTATGGGGCGCAGGTACCTGTATGGGGCCCAGTGTGGAGCTGAAGACGGGGTTGCTGTAGCTCACACAGCACCAGCCCCATAGCCCCCAGAGTGACCCATAGTGACCCATAGCACCCCATAGCGACCCCATAGGGGATCTATGGGGCGCAGGTACCTGTATGGGGCCCAGTGTGGAGCTGAAGACGGGGTTGCTGTAGCTCACACAGCACCAGCCCCATAGCCCCCATAGCACCCCATAGCGACCCATAGCACCCCATAGTGACCCCATAGGGGATCTATGGGCGCAGGTTACCTGTATGGGGCCCAGTGTGGAGCTGAAGACGGGGTTGCTGTAGCTCACACAGCACCAGCCCCATAGCCCCCATAGTGACCCATAGCACCCCATAGTGACCCATAGCCCCCATAGTGACCCATAGCACCCCATAGTGACCCATAGCACCCCATAGCGACCCCATAGGGGATCTATGGGGCGCAGGTACCTGTATGGGGCCCAGTGTGGAGCTGAAGACGGGGTTGCTGTAGCTCACACAGCACCAGCCCCATAGCCCCCATAGCACCCCATAGCGACCCCATAGGGGATCTATGGGGCGCAGGTACCTGTATGGGGCCCAGTGTGGAGCTGAAGACAGGGTTGCTGTAGCTCACACAGCACCGGCCCCATAGCCCCCATAGCACCCCATAGTGACCCATAGCCCCCATAGCGACCCCATAGGGGATCTATGGGGCGCAGGTACCTGTATGGGGCCCAGTGTGGAGCTGAAGACGGGGTTGCTGTAGCTCACACAGCACCAGCCCCATAGCCCCCATAGCACCCCATAGTGACCCATAGCACCCCATAGCGACCCCATAGGGGATCTATGGGGCGCAGGTACCTGTATGGGGCCCCAGTGTGGAGCTGAAGACGGGGGTTGCTGTAGCTCACACAGCACCACCCATAGTGACCCATAGCACCCCATAGTGACCCATAGCACCCCATAGTGACCCCATAGGGGATCTATGGGGCGCAGGTACCTGTATGGGGCCCAGTGTGGACCTGAAGACGGGGTTGCTGTAGCTCACACAGCACCAGCCCCATAGTGACCTATAGCACCCCATAGCACCCCATAGTGACCCCATAGGGGATCTATGGGGCGCAGGTACCTGTATGGGGCCCAGTGTGGAGCTGAAGACGGGGTTGCTGTAGCTCACACAGCACCAGCCCCATAGTGACCCATAGCACCCCATAGCGACCCATAGCACCCCATAGTGACCCCATAGGGGATCTATGGGGCGCAGGTACCTGTATGGGGCCCAGTGTGGAGCTGAAGACGGGGTTGCTGTAGCTCACACAGCACCAGCCCCATAGCCCCCATAGTGACCCATAGCACTCCATAGCGACCCATAGCACCCCATAGCGACCCCATAGGGGATCTATAGGGCGCAGGTACCTGTATGGGGCCCAGTGTGGAGCTGAAGACGGGGTTGCTGTAGCTCACACAGCACCAGCCCCATAGCCCCCATAGTGACCCATAGCACTCCATAGCGACCCATAGCACCCCATAGCGACCCCATAGGGGATCTATAGGGCGCAGGTACCTGTATGGGGCCCAGTGTGGAGCTGAAGACGGGGTTGCTGTAGCTCACACAGCACCAGCCCCATAGTGACCTATAGCACCCCATAGCACCCCATAGTGACCCCATAGGGGATCTATGGGGCGCAGGTACCTGTATGGGGCCCAGTGTGGAGCTGAAGACGGGGTTGCTGTAGCTCACACACCTCCAGTGCCGGGGGGCCGGGTTTGGAGCAGGTTCCTGCCGTACTTCTCTAGGATGCTGAGGGCAGTGTGGAGTCGGGGGAGCCCCAAAGGGGGGCCCCCCATAGGGTCCTGCAATGGAACAGGCCGGGGTGATAATGGGGAAGAGGAAGGGGGGGTTAATGGGGGTCTATGGGGGGGGAAATGGGGGTCTGTGGGGGGGAAATGGGGGTCTATGGGGGGGAAATGGGGGTCTGTGGGGGGTTAATGGGGGTTCAGGGGGGTTAATGGGGGTCTATGGGGGGTTAAGGGGGGTCTATGGGGGGGAAATGGGGGTCTGTGGGGGGGAAATGGGGGTCTGTGGGGGGTTAATGGGGGTCTGTGGGGGGGAAATGGGGGTCTGTGGGGGGTTAATGGGGGTCTGTGGGGGGTTAATGGGGGTCTATGGGGGGTTAAGGGGGTTCTATGGGGGGGAAATGGGGGTCTATGGGGGTTAATGGGAGTCTGTGGGGGGTTAAGGGGGGTCTATGGGGGGTTAAGGGGGGTCTATGGGGGTTAAGGGGGGTCTATGGGGGGTTTGGGGGGTCTATGGGGGGGAAATGGGGGTCTATGGGGGGGAAATGGGGGTCTATGGGGGGGTTAAGGGGGGTCTAGGGTGGGTTAAGGGGGGTCTATGGGGGTTAATGGGGGTCTATGGGGGGGAAATGGGGGTCTATGGGGGGGATTAGGGGTCTATGGGGGGGTAATGGGGGTCTATGGAGGGGTTAAGGGGGGTCTATGGAGGGGTTAAGGGGGGTCTATGGGGGGTTAAGGGGGGTCTATGGGGGGGTTTGGGGGGTCTAGGGGGGGTTAATGGGGTTCTATGGGGGGTTAAGGGGGGTCTATGGGGGTTAATGGGGGTCTATGGGGGGGATTGGGGGGTCTATGGGGGGGAAATGGGGGTCTGTGGGGGGCTTTGGGGGGTCTATGGGGGGGATTGGGGGGTCTGTGGGGGGTTAATGGGGGTCTATGGGGGGGTTAAGGGGGGTCTATGGAGGTTAATGGGGGTCTATGGGGGGGAAATGGGGGTTTATGGGGGGGTTAAGGGGGGTCTAGGGGGGGTTAAGGGGGGTTCTATGGGGGTTAAGGGGGTTCTATGGGGGGTTAAGGGGGTTCTATGGGGGGGATTGGGGGTCTATGGGGGGGATTGGGGGTCTATGGGGGGTTAAGGGGGTTCTATGGGGTTCTATGGGGCTAATGGGGTTCTAGTGGGGGAATGGGGGTTCATGGGGTTCTAGGGGGGGTTCTATAGGGGTTAATGGGGGAATGGGGGGTTGAGGGGGGGAATGGGGTTCTATGGGGGGTTAAGGGGGTTCTATGGGGGGAATGGGGGATTAAGGGGGTTCTATGGGGGGATAATGGAGTTCTATGGGGGTTAATGGGGTTCTATGTGGGGTTAATGGGGTTCTATGGGGTGTTAATTGGGGGAATGGGGGTTAATCGGGGAATGGGGGTTCTAGGGGGTGATAATGGGTTTCTATGGGAGGTTAATGGGGTTCTATAGGGATTAATGGGGTTCTATTGGGGTTCTATGGGGTGTTTATGGGGGTAATGGGGGTCTATGAGGGTTAATGGGGTTCTATGGGGTGGAGTGGGGGTTTATGGCTGGAATGGGGGTTCTATGGGATGATAATGGGGTTCTATAGAGGTTCTATGGGGGTTAATGGGATTCTATGGGGGTTAATAGGGTTCTATTGGGGTTCTATGGGGTGTTAATGGGGTTCTATAGGGATTAATGGGGTTCTATTGGGGTTCTATGGGGGTGTTTATGGGGGTAATGGGGGTCTATGGGGGTTAATGGGGTTCTAATGGGGTTCTATGGGGTTTTAATGGGGTGGAGTGGGGGTTTATGGCTGGAATGGGTGTTCTATGGGGTGATAATGGGGTTCTATGGGGGTTCTATGGGGGTTAATGGGATTCTATGGGGGTTAATGGGGTTCTATCGGGGTTCTATGGGGTGTTAATGGGGTTCTATAGGGATTAATGGGGTTCTATTGGGGTTCTATGGGGTGTTTATGGAGGTAATGGGGTTCTATGTGGGTTAATGGGGTTCTAATGGGGTTCTATGGGGTTTTAATGGGGTGGAGTGGGGGTTTATGGGGGGAATGGGGGTTCTATGGGGTGATAATGGGGTTCTATGGGGGTTAATGGGATTCTATGGGGGTTAATGGGGTTCTATAGGGATTAATGGGGTTCTATTGGGGTTCTATGGGGTGTTAATGGGGCTCTAGAACTGGTGTCCTATGGGCAATATTGGGGTGCTATGGGGGGACACTGGGGTTCTATGGGGAGAAATTGGGGTCCTATAGGGGGGAATTGGGGTTCTATAGGGATTGGCACTATAGGGATCTATGGGGTGCTATAGGGATCTATGGGGTGCTACAGGGGATCTATGGCGGTCTATAGCGCGCTATAGGGGTCTATGGGGCACTGTAAGTACCTATGGGGCTCCATAGGAATATATGGGGTGCTACAGAGATCTATGGGGTTCTATAGGAGGTCTATGGGGTGCTACAACGATCTATGGGGCTCTATAGGGATCTATGAGGCGCTATAGGGATCTGTGGGGCACTATAGGGATCTATGGGGTGCTATAGGTATCTACGGGGCTCTATAGGAGGTCTACGGGGCGCTATAAGGATCTATGGGGCGCTATAGGGTATCTATGGGGGTCTATAGGGATCTATGGGGCGCGATAGGGCTCTATGGGGCGCTATAGGGCTCTATGGGGCGCTATAGGGCTCTATGGGGCTCTATAAGGATCTATGGGGCTCTATAGGGGCTCTATAAGGATCTATGAGGGTCTATAGGGTCTCTATGGGGCACTATAACGATCTATGGGGCTCTACAGGGGCTCTATAGGGTATCTATGGGGCGCTATAGGGCTCTATGGGGCACTATAGGGCTCTATGGGGCTCTATAAGGGCTCTATGGGGCGCTATAGGGATCTATGGGGGTCTATGGGGCGCTATAAGGATCTATGGGGGTCTATAGGGTCTCTATGGGGCACTATAAGGATCTATGGGGCTCTATAGGAGCTCTATAAGGATCTATGAGGGTCTATAGGGTCTCTATGGGGCGCTATAAGGATCTATGGGGCTCTGCAGGGCTCTATAAGGATCCATGGGGCGCTATAGGGTATCTATGGGGCGCTATAGGGGCTCTATGGGGGTCTATAGAGCTCTATGGGGCGCTATAGGGATCTATGGGGCGCTATGGGGATCTATGGGGCGCTATGGGGGTCTATAGGGTCTCTATGGGGGTCTATAGGGTCTCTATGGGGCGCTATAGGGATCTATGGGGCGCTATAGGGATCTATGGGGGTCTATAGGGATCTATGGGGGTCTATAGGGTCTCTATGGGGCGCTACAGGGCTCTATGGGGCGCTATAGGGCTCTATGGGGTTACCAGCGTGAGGTTGCGGCGCAGGAGACGGGCCCCATCGAGGTGCAGACACTTGGTGTGGGGCGGAAGGGGCAGCCCCAGCACTGGGCCCAGCTCTGGGGGCAGGGGCACCCCCGGGCCCCCCAGCAGCGCGGCCTCTAGGGCGGCCCGCAGTGGGGCCAGGCGGGGGGCATGGCCTTCAATGGGGGCCCCATTGGCTTTAATGGGGTCCCCACTGGCTTTAATGGGGTCCCCATTGGTTTTAATGGGGGTCCCATTGGTTTTAATGGGGGCCCCATTGGCTTTAATGGGGGCCCCATTGTCTTTAATGGGGTCCCCACTGGCTTTAATGGGGTCCCCATTGGTTTTAATGGGGTCCCCATTGGTTTTAATGGGGGTCCCATTGGTTTTAATGGGGGCCCCATTGGCTTTAATGGGGGCCCCATTGGTTTTAATGGGGGCCCCATTGGCTTTAATGGGGGCCCCACTGGTTTTAATGGGGTCCCCATTGCCCTTTGGGGGGGTCCCATTGGTTTTAATGGGGTCCCCATTGCCCTTTGGGGGTGCCCCATTGCCCTTTGGGGGTGCCCCATTGCCCTCAATGGGGTCCCCATTGCCCTTAATGGGGTCCCCATTGCCCTTTGGGGGTGCCCCATTGCCCTCAATGGGGTACCCATTGTCTTTAATGGGGTCCCCATTGCCCTTTGGGGGTGCCCCATAGCCTTTAATGGGATCCCCATTGTCTTTAATGGGGTCCCCATTGCCCTTTGGGGGGGTCCCATTGGTTTTAATGGGGTCCCCATTGCCCTTTGGGGGTGCCCCATTGTCTTTAATGGGGTCCCCATTGCTTTTAATAGGGTCCCCATTGCCCTTAATGGGGTCCCCATTGCCCTTTGGGGGTGCCCCATTGCCCTCAATGGGGTCCCCACTGCCCTTTGGGGGTGTCCCATAGGCTTTAATGGGGTCCCCAATGTCTTTAACGGGGTCCCCATAGCCTTTAATGGGGTCCCCATTGCCCTTTGGGGGTGCCCCATAGCCTTTAATGGGGTTCCCATTGCCCTTTGGGGGTGCCCCATTGCCTTTAATGGGGTCCCCATTGCCTTTTGGGGGTGCCCCATTGCCCTCAATGGGGTCCCCATTGCCCTTTGGGGGTGCCCCATTGCCCTCAATGGGGTCCCCATTGCCTTTAATGGGGTCCCCATTGCCCTTTGGGGTTGCCCCATAGCCCTTTGGGGGTGCCCCATAGCCCTCCATATCCTCCCCTATAGAACCCCCTACAGGGCTCTTGGGGGGCTCCCGAGCCTTTTGGGGGTGCCCCTGCTCCTCCATTGCCTAAAATGGGGCAAAAAAAGGCAAAAAAGGGAAAAAAAACAACAATTTAAACCTTAATAAAGGCCTTAAAGGGGGTCCCCAAAGCTTTTATATGGGGGGGACCCCCCTTTTTCCCCCATAACCCCACTTTTTCCCCCCATAAACCCCCATTAAGGGGTCCCCCAACCCTTTCCTATGGGGTTACCCCCCTTTTTCCCCTATAACCCCCCATTTTCCCCTCATAAACCCCCATTAAGGGGTCCCCCAACCCTTTCCTATGGGGTTACCCCCCTTTTTTCCCCATAACCCCCCTTTTTCCCCCATAAACCCCCATTAAGGGGTCCCCCAACCCTTTCCTATGGGGTTACCCCCCTTTTTCCCCCATAAACCCCCATTAAGGGCTCCCCCAACCCTTTCCCATGGGGCTACCCCCCAAAATCCCCCCTTTTTCCCCCATAACCCCCCCATTTTCCCCTCATAAACCCCCATTAGGGGGTCCCCCAACCCTTTCCTATGGGGGGAGCCCCCCTTTTCCCCCCATTAAGGGCTCCCCCAACCCCTTCCTATGGGGTTACCCCCCTTTTTTCCCCATAACCCCCCATTTTCCCCTCATAAACCCCCATTAAGGGGCTCCCCAACCCTTTCCTATGGGGCTACCCCCCAAAATCCCCCCTTTTTCCCCATAACCCCCCCATTTTCCCCTCATAAACCCCCATTAGGGGGTCTCCCAACCCTTTCCTATGGGGGGAGCCCCCCTTTTCCCCCCATTAAGGGCTCCCCCAACCCTTTCCTATGGGGTTACCCCCCTTTTCCCCCTCATAACCCCCACTAAAGTGTCCCCAACCCTTTCCTACGGGGGGGGCCCCCCTTTTTTACCTCAGGGCCCCCCCTTTTAACACCACGGCGGCGCCTCAGAGGGGAGCCCAAGATGGCGGCGGGCGCTGAGGGGAGAGGAGGAAGAGGCGGGAAGACGCTTATATAGGGCGGGGCAGTGCGTCGTGCGTGCGTGATGACGTCACCGCCCTCTCGGCCCCGCCCCCTCGCCCTCGCCTCAGGGGAGCCAAGATGGCGGCGGCGCTGCTGAGGGCGGTGCGGTTGCAGGTGGATAACGGGGTTTAAACGAGGTTTAAATGGGGTTTAAACGGGATCAAACGGGGCCTAAACGGGATCGGGAATGGTTGGGGGCGGATTTGATCCCATCCGTTGCCGTTCGCAGGCGTTGCGGGGCCCGCCGTGGGCCTGGAGAGCCCCGTTGGGGCCTGTGGCGGCGGTGAGGAGAGGCCTGGCTAGCGGTGGTGTGGAGGTGAGGGGGGGGTTTGGGGTCTGTGGGGTGTCTATGGGGTCTGTAGGGTGTCTATGGGGTCTGTGGGGTGTCTATGGGGTCTGTGGGGTGTCTATGGGGTGTCTATGGGGTCTGTGGGGTGTCTACGGGGTGTCTATGAGGGTCTGTGGGGTGTCTATGGGGTCTGTGGGGTGTCTATGGGGATCTATGGGGTGTCTATGGGGTGTCTATGGGGTCTGTGGGGTGTCTATGGGGTCTGTAGGGTGTCTATGGGGATCTATGGGGTGTCTATGGGGTCTACGGGGTGTCTACGGGGTGTCTATGGGGGTCTATGGGGTGTCTGTGGGGAGTCTATGGGGGTCTGTGGGGTGTCTATGGGGATCTATGGGGTCTGTGGGGTGTCTATGGGGATCTATGGGGTCTGTGGGGTGTCTATGGGGTGTCTATGGGGTCTGTGGGGTGTCTACGGGGTGTCTATGAGGGTCTATGGGGTGTCTATGGGGTCTGTGGGGTGTCTATGGGGATCTATGGGGGTCTGTGGGGTGTCTATGGGGTCTGTGGGGTGTCTGTGGGGTCTGTGGGGTGTCTATGGGGATCTATGGGGTGTCTATGGGGTCTGTGGGGTCTGTGGGGTGTCTATGGGGGTCTATGGGGATCTGTGGGGTCTGTGGGGTGTCTGGGGTCTGTGGGGAGTCTATGGGGGTCTATGGGGTCTGTGGGGTGTTTATGGGGTGTCTGTGGGGGTCTATGGGGGTCTCTGGGGGCTTTACGGGGGTTTATGGGGTGTTTATGGGGCTCTGTGGGGTCTATGGGGGTCTGTGGGGTCTGTGGGGTGTCTACGGGGTGTCTATGGGGTGTCTATGGGGTGTTTATGGGGTGTCTGTGGGGTGTCTATGGGGTCTGTGGGGTTTCTATGGAGCTCTGTGGGGGTCTGTGGGGTGCCTATGGGGGTCTGTGGGGTGTCTATGGGGGTCTGTGGGGGTCTATGGGGTGTCTGTGGGGGTCTGTGGGAGTCTGTGGGGGCTTTATGGGGGTTTATGGGGCTCAGTGGGGTGTCTATGGGGGTCTGTGGGGGTCTGTGGGGTGTCTATGGAGCTCTGTGGGGGTTTATGGGGGGTCTACAGGGGTCTGTGGGAGTCTATGGGGGCTTTATGGGGGTCTGTGGGGTGTCTGTGGGAGTCTGTGGGGGTCTATGGGGTGTCTATGGGGGCTTTATGGATGTTTATGGGGCTCTGTGGGGTGTTTATGGGGCTCTATGTGGGTCTATGGGGCTCTATGGGACTCTATGTGGTGTTTAGGGGTCTCTGTGGGGTGCCTATGGGGCTCTATGGGGTGTCTGTGGGGTGTTTATGGGGGTCTGTGGGGGTCTATGGGGCTCTGTGGGGTGTCTATGGGGCTCTGTGGGGCTCTATGGGGCTCTATGGGGTGTTTGTGGGGCTCTCTGCGCGTCTATGGGGCAGTGTATTGTCTCTGTGAGCCCCCCCCCTATTCTAACCCCTTCTTCCCTTCCCCTTTACAGCCTGGCCCCACACCCCCTATGCCTGCTGTGGGGCCCAGCCCCCCACTTATGGGTCAGGACCCCTCTTCCATAGCACCAAACCCATCACTTATGGGTCAGGAGCCCTCCCTTACACCTCCAACCCCTTCGCTTATGGGTCCAGCCCCTGCTGCTACATCCCAGGACCCCCTTGCTATGGGTCTGGCCCCCCAAGCTATGGGGCAGGGCCTCCCGGAGATGCGTCTGGAAGAGCTGGGCCTCGGGGCCTTCACCCCTGTGGGGCTGGTGCAGAACTTCCTCCAGTACCTGCACCTCGATGTGGGGCTGCCCTGGTGGGGGGCTATTGCGGCAGGTAAGGCGCTATGGGGCGGCTATGGGGCAGCCATGGGGCGGCTATGGGGCGGCTATGGGGCGCTTATGGCTTTATAGGGCTCTATGGGGTGCCTATGGGGTTCCCTATGGGCTCTATAGGGGCCCTATGCATGTGGGGCAGCCCTGGTGCTGTGGGGCTGGGCCGGGCTCTTTATCTCCCCATTGATTCCTATGGGTCGCTATGGGTCCGTATGGGTCCCTATGGCCCTATAGGGCTCTATGGGGTGCCTATGGGGTTTCCTATGGTCTCTATAGGGGCCCTATGCGTGTGGGGCAGCCCTGGTGCTGTGGGGCTGGGCCGGGCTCTCTGTCCCCACATTGCTCCCCATTGATCCCTATGGGTCGCTATGGGTCCCTATGGGTCCCTATGGCCCTATAGGGCTCTATGGGGTGCCTATGGGGTTTCCTATGGTCTCTATAGGGGCCCTATATGTGTGGGGCAGCCCTGGTGCTGTGGGGCTGGGCCGGGCTCTTTATCTCCCCATTGATTCCTATGGGTCGCTATGGGTCGCTATGGGTCCCTATGGCCCTATAGGGCTCTATGGGGTGCCTATGGGGTTCCCTATGGGCTCTATAGGGGCCCTATGCATGTGGGGCAGCCCTGGTGCTGTGGGGCTGGGCCGGGCTCTTTATCTCCCCATTGATCCCTATGGGTCGCTATGGGTCGCTATGGGTCCCTATGGGTCCCTATGGCCCTATAGGGCTCTATGGGGTGCCTATGGGGTTTCCTATGGGCTCTATAGGGGCCCTATGCGTGTGGGGCAGCCCTGGTGCTGTGGGGCTGGGCCGGGCTCTCTGTCCCCCCATTGCTCCCCATAGATCTCTATGGGTCCCTATGGCCCTATAGGGCTCTATGGGGTGCCTATGGGGTTCCCTATGGGCTCTATAGGGGCCCTATATGTGTGGGGCAGCCCTGGTGCTGTGGGTCTGGGCCGGGCTCTCTGTCCCCCTATTGCTCCCCATTGATCCCTATGGGTCGCTATGGGTCCCTATGGGTCCCTATGGCCCTATAGGGCTCTATGGGGTGCCTATGGGGTTTCCTATGGGCTCTATAGGGGCCCTATACGTGTGGGGCAGCCCTGGTGCTGTGGGGCTGGGCCGGGCTCTCTGTCCCCCTATTGCTCCCCATTGATCCCTATGGGTCGCTATGGGTCCCTATGGGTCCCTATGGCCCTATAGGGCTCTATGGGGTGCCTATGGGGTTTCCTATGGGCTCTATAGGGGCCCTATATGTGTGGGGCAGCCCTGCTGCTGTGGGTCTGGGCTGGGCTCTCTGTCCCCCTATTGGTCCCCATAGATCCCTATGGGTCCCTATGGCCCTATAGGGCTCTATGGGGTGCCTATGGGGTTCCCTATGGGGCTCTATGGGTCTCTATGGGGTTCCCTATGGGGCTCTATGGGGTTCCCTATGGGGCTCTATGGGGCTCTATGGGGCTCTATGGGGTTCCCTATGGGGCTCTATGGGGTTCCCTATGGGGCTCTATGGGTCTCTATGGGGCTCTATGGGTCTCTATGGGGCTCTGTGGGGTTCCCTATGGGGCTCTATGGGTCTCTATGGGGTTCCCTATGGGGCTCTATGGGGCTCTATGGGGCTCTATTGGTCTCTATGGGGTTCCCTATGGGGCTCTATGGGGTGCCTATGGGGTTCCCTATGGGGCTCTATGGGGTTCCCTATGGGGCTCTATGGGGCTCTATGGGGTTCCCTATGGGGCTCTATGGGGTTCCCTATGGGGCTCTATGGGGCTCTATGGGGTTCCCTATGGGGCTCTATGGGGTTCCCTATGGGGCTCTATGGGGTGCCTATGGGGTTCCCTATGGGTCTCTATGGGGCTCTATGGGTCTCTATGGGTCTCTATGGGGCTCTATGGGGTTCCCTATGCCGCCCCATAGGCACCCTCTGCGTGCGGGTGGCCCTCCTGCCCCTATTGGTCCGGGCGCAGCGGGAAGCCGCCCTATTGGCTCGCCACGCCCCCCGCCTTCAGGAGCTCTCCAAGGGATTGGCTGAGGCCCGGAGGGGCAGCGACCAAAGGGAAGGTGAGGGGGGAAGGGGGCGGGGCTTGCCATATAAGGGCAAAAGGGGTGGGGGTTGAGGGGTGAAGGGGGCGGGGCTTGCCATATAAGGGCAAAGGGGTGGGGTTTGAGCTGTGAAGGGGGCGGGGCTTGCCATATAAGGGCAAAAGGGGTGGGGTTTGAGGGGTGAAGGGGGCGGGGCTTGCCATATAAGGGCAAAAGGGGTGGGGTTTGAGTTGTGAAGGGGCGGGGCTTGCCATATAAGGGAGAAGGGGCGGGGTTTGAGGGGTGAAGGGGGTGGAGTTGGGTGTCTATATAAGGGGAAGGGGAGGGGCTTAAAGGGAAAGGGGAGGGGCTTAAAGGGGGGCTAAGGGGTCCATATAAGGGGAAAGGGGGCGGGCCTTGCCATATAAGGGCAAAGGGAAAGGGCTTGCCATATAAGGGCAAATGGGGGGTTAAGGGGGGGTCTATATAAGGGGAAGGGGAGGGGCTTAAAGGGGAAGAGGAGGGGCTTAAAGGGGGGCTAAGGGGTCCATATAAGGGCAAAGGGGGTGGGGCTTGCCATATAAGGGTGTAAGGGGGGTCTATATAAGGGGAAGGGGAGTGGCTTAAAGGGGGCTAAAGGGTGCATATAAGGGTAAAGGGGGCGGGCCTTGCCATATAAGGGCAAAGGGGTGGGGCTTGCCATATAAGGGCGAATGGGGGGTAAGGGGAGTCTATATAAGGGAAAGAGGAGGGGCTTAAAAGGGAAAGGGGAGGGGCTTAAAGGGCCCATATAAGGGCAAAGGGCACAGGGCTTGCCATATAAGGGCAAAGGGGCGGGGCTTGCCATATAAGGGTGAATGGGGGGGTCTATATAAGGGGAAGGGGAGGGGCTTAAAGGGGGCTTAAGGGGTCCATATAAGGGCAAAGGGGGCGGGGCTTGCCATATAAGGGTGAAGGGGGGGCGTGGCTTCCTCGTAAGCTCCGCCCCCCTTCGCAGTGGCCCGGGCCTACTCGGAGCTGATTGGCTACCAACAGCGGCACCGCCTCAACCCGCTACGGGGTTTCCTGGTGCCCCTGGTCCAGGTCTGTAGCCCATAATAGTCCTGCTATGGGGCAGGATGTAGCCCATAATAGTCCCGCTATGGGGCGGGATGTAGCCCATAATAGTCCCGCTATGGGGCAGGATGTAGCCCATAATAGTCCTGCTATGGGGCAGGATGTAGCCCATAATAGTCCCGCTATGGGGCGGGATGTAGCCCATAATAGTCCGCTCTATGGGATGGGTGCATCCCATAATACTCCCCTATAGGGCCCCCCATAGGCGCTATAGGGCTCACCCCATAGATTCTATAGGGCCCGCCCCATAGATTCTATAGGGCACCCCATAGATTCTATAGGGCCCTATGGGGCCCACCCCATAGATTCTATGGGGCCTGCCCCATAGATTCTGTAGGGCGCCCCATAGATTCTATAGGGCTCACCCCATAGATTCTATAGGCCACCCCATGGATTCTATAGGGCCCTATGGGGCCCACCCCATAGATTCTATAGGGCGCCCCATAGATTCTACAGGGCGCCCTATAGATTCTGTAAGGCTCACCCCATAGATTCTATAGGGCACCCCATAGATTCTATAGGGCCCTATGGGGCCCGCCCCATAGTTTCTATAGTGTGCGCCCCATAGATTCTATAGGGCACCCCATAGATTCTGTAGGGCTCACCCCATAGATTCTATAGGGAACCCCTTGGATTCTATGGGGCCCGCCCCATACATTCTATAGTGTATGCCATATAGATTCTATAGGGCGCCCCATATGTTCTATAGTGTGCACCCCATGGATTCTATAGGGCACCCCATAGATTCTATAGGGCCCTATGGGGCCCACCCCATAGATTCCATCGGGCCCGCCCCATAGATTCTATAGCGCCTGCCCCATAGATTCTATAGGGTGCCCCATAGATTCTATAGGGCTCACCCCATAGATTCTATAGGGCACCCCATGGATTCTATGGGGCCCGCCCCGTAGATTCTATAGTGTATGCCCCATAGATTCTATAGGGCTCACCCCATAGATTCTATAGGGCACCCCATGGATTCTGTAGGGCCCTATGGGGCCCGCCCCATAGATTCTATAGGGCTCACCCCATAGATTCTATAGGGCACCCCATGGATTCTATAGGGCCCTATGGGGCCCGCCCCATAGATTCCATAGGGCCCGCCCCATAGATTCTATAGGGCACCCCATGGATTCTATAGGGCCCTATGGGGCCCACCCCATAGATTCTATGGGGCCCGCCCCATGGATTCTATAGTGTGTGCCCCATAGATTCTGTAGGGTGCCCCATAGATTCTATAGGGCACCCCATAGATTCTGTAGGGCTCACCCCATAGATTCTATAGGGCCCTATGGGGCCCACCCCATAGATTCTATAGGGCCTGCCCCATAGATTCTATAGGGTGCCCCATAGATCCTATAGGGCTCACCCCATAGATTCTATAGGGTGCCCCATAGATTCTATAGGGCTCACCCCATAGATTCTATAGGGCTCACCCCATAGATTCTATAGGGCTCACCCCATAGATTCTACAGGGCGCCCTATAGATTCTACAGGGCTCACCCCATAGATTCTACAGGGCGCCCTATAGATTCTATAGGGCTCACCCCATAGATTCTATAGGGCTCACCCCATAGATTCTATAGGGCTCACCCCATAGATTCTATAGGGTGCCCCATAGATTCTATAGGGCTCACCCCATAGATTCTATAGGGTGCCCCATAGATTCTATAGGGCTCACCCCATAGATTCTATAGGGCGCCCTATAGATTCTATAGGGCTCACCCCATAGATTCTATAGGGTGCCCTATAGATTCTATAGGGCTCACCCCATAGATTCTATAGGGCTCACCCCATAGATTCTATAGGGCACCCCATAGATTCTATGGGGCCCACCCCATAGATTCTATAGGGCGCCCCCCATGTCTCGCAGACCCCCATCTTCATCTCCTTCTTCCTGGCCCTCCAAGCGATGGCGGCGGCTCCGGTGCCGGGCTTGCAGTGGGGCGGCCTGGCCTGGTTCCCCGACCTCACTGCCCCCGACCCCTTCTACGTCCTCCCCGTGCTCGTGGTCGCCTCTATGGGGCTGGTGCTGGAGGTAAAGCTATGGGGCGGCTATGGGGCGCTATGGGGCGGCTATGGGGCGGCTATGGGGTGGCTATGGGGCGGCTATGGGGCGCTATGGGGCTGGGGGAGGGGGGTAATGGAGTGCTATGGGGCGGCTATGGGGCTGTATGGGTGTTATATGGGGCGGCTATGGGGTACTATGGGGCTAGGGAGGGTGGTAATGGGGTGCTATGGAGTGGCTGTGGGGAGCTATGGGGCTGGGGAGGGGGGTAATGGAGTGCTATGGGGCGGCTATGGGGCTGTATGGGTGTTATATGGGGTGGCTATGGGGTGCTATGGGGCTAGGGAGGGTGGTAATGGGGGTGCTATGGGGTGGCTGTGGGGAGCTATGGGGCTGTATGGGTGTTATGTGGGGCGGCTGTGGGGTGCTATGGGGCTTTGGAGGGGGGTAATGGGGTGCTATGGGGCGGCTATGGGGTGGCTATGGGGCGCTATGGGGCTGGGGAGGGGGGTAATGGAGTGCTATGGGGCGGCTATGGGGCTGTATGGGTGTTATATGGGGCGGCTATGGGGTGCTATGGGGCTGGGGAGGGGGGTAATGGAGTGCTATGGGGCGGCTATGGGGCTGTATGGGTGTTATATGGGGCGGCTATGGGGTGGCTATGGGGCTGGGGAGGGCGGTAATGGGGTTCTATGGAGTGGCTGTGGGGAGCTATGGGGCTGGGGAGAGGGGTAATGGGGTGCTATGGGGCTAGGGAGGGGGGTAATGGAGTGCTATGGGCTGCTATGGGGCTGGTGCTGGAGGTAAAACTGGGGGGGGTGCTATGGGGCGGCTGTGGGGTGGCTATGGGGCTGGGGAGGGGGGTAATGGGGTGGCTATGGGGCGGCTATGGGGTTGGGGAGGGGGATAATGGGGAGCTATGGGGCTGTATGGGTGTTATATGGGGCGGCTATGGGGTGCTATGGGGCTGAGGATGGGGGGCAACGGGGTGCTATGGGGCTGCTATGGGGCTTTATGGGTGTTATATGGGGCGGCTATGGGGTGCTATGGGGCTGAGGATGGGGGGCAACGGGGTGCTATGGGGCTGCTATGGGGCTTTATGGGTGTTATATGGGGCGGCTATGGGGTGCTATGGGGCTGAGGATGGGGGGCAACGGGGTGCTATGGGGCTGCTATGGGGCTTTATGGGTGTTATATGGGGCGGCTATGGGGTGCTATGGGGCTGAGGATGGGGGGCAACGGGGTGCTATGGGGCTGCTATGGGGCTTTATGGGTGTTATATGGGGCGCTATGGGGCATGAACGAGGCCTCGAGTACGGCCTGAATGGGGGGGGGGGGGGGGGGGCGTGGGAAAGTGGGCGTGGCGTGCGTCGTGACGTCACATCCCCCCCCCATTCACGCAGCTGGGGGCGGAGTCGGGGGTGTCGAGCCCGGGGGGCGTGGCCACGCGGCAGCTCCTGCGCATCCTGCCCCTGATCTGCCTGCCCTTCATCCTGCACTGCCCCACGGTGAGCGAGATGTGGGGCGGAGCTATGGGGCGGAGCTATGGGGCGGAGCTATGGGGAGCTATGGGGGGAGCTATGGGGTGGAGCTATGGGGTGGAGCTATGGGGAGCTATGGGGCGGAGCTATGGGGCGGAGCTATGGGGAGCTATGGGGTGGAGCTATGGGGCGGAGCTATGGGGAGCTATGGGGTGGAGCTATGGGGCGGAGCTATGGGGTGGAGGTATGGGGCGGAGCTATGGGGGGGAGCTATGGGGTGGAGCTATGGGGCGGAGGTATGGGGCACTATGGGGTGGAGCTATGGGGAGCTATGGGGCGGAGCTATGGGGTGGAGCTATGGGGTGGAGCTATGGGGCGGAGCTATGGGGGGGAGCTATGGGGAGCTATGGGGCGGAGGTATGGGGTGGAGGTATGGGGTGGAGCTATGGGGCGGAGCTATGGGGCGGAGCTATGGGGTGGAGCTATGGGGCGCTATGGGGTGGAGCTATGGGGTGGAGCTATGGGGTGGAGCTATGGGGTGGAGCTATGGGGTGGAGCTGTGGGGTGGAGCTATGGGGGGGAGCTATGGGGCGCTATGGGGCGGAGCTATGGGGCGGAGCTATGGGGCGCTATGGGGTGGAGGTATGGGGCGCTATGGGGCGGAGCTATGGGGAGCTATGGGGTGGAGCTATGGGGTGGAGCTATGGGGCGCTATGGGGTGGAGCTATGGGGTGGAGCTATGGGGTGGAGCTATGGGGTGGAGCTGTGGGGTGGAGCTATGGGGGGGAGCTATGGGGCGCTATGGGGCGGAGCTATGGGGCGGAGCTATGGGGCGCTATGGGGTGGAGGTATGGGGCGCTATGGGGCGGAGCTATGGGGAGCTATGGGGTGGAGCTATGGGGTGGAGCTATGGGGCGCTATGGGGTGGAGCTATGGGGTGGAGCTATGGGGTGGAGCTGTGGGGTGGAGCTATGGGGGGGAGCTATGGGGCGCTATGGGGCGGAGCTATGGGGCGGAGCTATGGGGCGCTATGGGGTGGAGGTATGGGGCGCTATGGGGCGGAGCTATGGGGAGCTATGGGGTGGAGCTATGGGGTGGAGCTATGGGGCGCTATGGGGTGGAGCTATGGGGTGGAGCTATGGGGTGGAGCTATGGGGTGGAGCTGTGGGGTGGAGCTATGGGGGGGAGCTATGGGGCGCTATGGGGCGGAGCTATGGGGCGGAGCTATGGGGCGCTATGGGGTGGAGGTATGGGGCGCTATGGGGCGGAGCTATGGGGAGCTATGGGGTGGAGCTATGGGGTGGAGCTATGGGGCGCTATGGGGTGGAGCTATGGGGTGGAGCTATGGGGTGGAGCTATGGGGAGCTATGGGGCGGAGCTATGGGGTGGAGCTATGGGGCGGAGCTATGGGGTGGAGCTATGGGGAGCTATGGGGCGGAGCTATTGGGAGCTATGGGGTGGAGCTATGGGGCGGAGCTATGGGGTGGAGGTATGGGGTAGAGCTATGGGGCGCTATGGGGCGGAGCTATGGGGTGGAGCTATGGGGAGCTATGGGGTGGAGCTATGGGGCGGAGCTATGGGGCACTATGGGGTGGAGCTATGGGGCGGAGCTATGGGGTGGAGCTATGGGGCACTATGGGGTGGAGCTATGGGGGGGAGCTATGGGGTGGAGCTATGGGGTGGAGCTATGGGGGGGAGCTATGGGGTGGAGCTATGGGGCGGAGCTATGGGGTGGAGCTATGGGGTGGAGATATGGGGTGGAGCTATGGGGTGGAGCTATGGGGTGGGGCTATGGGGTGGAGCTGTGGGGTAGAGCTATGGGGAGCTATGGGGCGGAGCTATGGGGCGGAGCTATAGGGCGCTATGGGGGGGAGTTATGGGGTGGAGCTATGGGGCGCTATGGGGTGGAGCTATGGGGAGCTATGGGGTGGAGCTATGGGGCGGAGCTATGGGGTGGAGCTATGGGGCGGAGCTATGGGGCGGAACTATGGGGTGGAGCTATGGGGGGGAGCTATGGGGCGGAGCTATGGGGCGGAGCTATGGGGCGCTATGGGGCGGAGCTATGGGGGGGAGTTATGGGGCACTATGGGGTGGAGCTATGGGGTGGAGCTGTGGGGTGGTGCTATGGGGCGGAGCTATGGGGTGGAGCTGTGGGGTGGAGCTATGGGGAGCTATGGGGCGGAGCTATGGGGTGGAGCTATGGGGTGGAGCTATGGGGTGGAGCTGTGGGGTGGAGCTATGGGGTGGAGCTATGGGGTGGAGCTATGGGGCACTATGGGGTGGAGCTATGGGGTGGAGCTGTGGGGTAGAGCTATGGGGTGCTATGGGGCGGAGCTATGGGGTGGAGCTATGGGGAGCTATGGGGCGGAGCTATGGGGCGGAGCTATGGGGGGGGAGCTATGGGGTGGAGCTATGGGGCGGAGCTATGGGGCGGAGCTAAGGGGTGGAGCTATGGGGAGCTATGGGGTAGAGCTATGGGGCGGAGCTATGGGGTGGAGCTATGGGGCGGAGCTATGGGGTGGAGCTATGGGGTGGAGCTATGGGGGGGAGCTATGGGGTGGAGCTATGGGGTGGAGCTATGGGGCACTATGGGGTGGAGCTATGGGGGGGAGCTATGGGGAGCTATGGGGTGGAGCTATGGGGCGGAGCTATGGGGAGCTATGGGGTGGAGCTATGGGGCGGAGCTATGGGGAGCTATGGGGTGGAGCTATGGGGCGGAGCTATGGGGTGGAGCTATGGGGAGCTATGGGGCGGAGCTGTGGGGTGGAGCTATGGGGAGCTATGGGGTGGAGCTATGGGGCGCTATGGGGTGGAGCTATGGGGCGGAGCTATGGGGTGGAGCTATGGGGTGGAGCTATGGGGCAGTAGCTATAGGGCAGAGGTTGCTATGGGGCAGGAGCTATGGGGCAGAGGTTGCTATGGGGCAGGAGCTATGGGGCAGTGGGAGGTATGGGGCAGAGGTTGCTATGGGGCAGTAGCTATAGGGCAGAGGTTGCTATGGGGCAGGAGCTATGGGGCAGTTGCTATGGGGCCGAGGTTGCTATGGGGCACAGGGAGCTATGGGGCAGAGGTTGCTATGGGGCAGGAGCTATGGGGTACAGGGAGCTATGGGGCAGCGGTTGCTATGGGGCAGGCGCTATGGGGCAGAGGTTGCTATGGGGCAGGAGCTATGGGGCAGAGGGAGCTATGGGGCAGTGGGAGCTATGGGGCAGTGGGAGCTATGGGGCAGTGGTTGCTATGGGGCAGGAGCTATGGGGCAGGAGGTGGCTATGGGGCAGTGGTTGCTATCGGGCAGGAGCTATGGGGCAGAGCTTGCTATGGGGTACAGGGACCTATGGTGCAGAGGTAGCTATGGGGCAGGATCTATGGGGCAGAGCTTGCTATGGGGCAGAGCTTGCTATGGGGCAGGCGCTATGGGGCAGAGGTTGCTATGGGGCAGTGGGAGCTATGGGGCAGAGGTTGCTATGGGGCAGTAGCTATAGGGCAGAGGGAGCTATAGGGCAGTGGGAGCTATGGGGCAGTGGTTGCTATGGGGTAGAAGCTATGGGGCAGGAGCTATGGGGCAGTGGGAGCTATGGGGTACAGGGAGCTATGGGGCAGAGGTTGCTATGGGGCAGGCGCTATGGGGCAGAGGTTGCTATGGGGCAGGAGCTATGGGGCAGTGGGAGCTATGGGGCAGTGGTTGCTATGGGGCAGAGGCTGCTATGGGCAGGAGCTATGGGGCAGAGGTTGCTATGGGGCAGGAGCTATGGGGCAGTGGGAGCTATAGGAGCTATGGGGCAGAGCTTGCTATGGGGCACAGGGAGCTATGGGGCAGGGGGAGCTATGGGGTAGAGGTTGCTATGGGGCAGGAGCTATGGGGCAGTGGGAGCTATAGGGCAGAGGGAGCTATGGGGCAGTGGTTGCTATGGGGCAGAGCTTACTATGGGGCAGAGCTTGCTATGGGGCAGTGGTTGCTATGGGGCAGGAGGCAGCTATGGGGCAGAGGTTGCTATGGGGCAGTAGCTATGGGGCAGGCGCTATGGGGCAGTGGGAGCTATGGGGCAGGATCTATGGGGCAGAGCTTGCTATGGGGCAGGAGCTATGGGGCAGTGGGAGGTATGGGGCAGTGGTTGCTATGGGGCACAGGGAGCTATGGGGCAGAGCTTGCTATGGGGCAGAGCTTGCTATGGGGCAGTGGGAGCTATGGGGCAGAGCTTGCTATGGGGCAGAGCTTGCTATGGGGCAGGTGCTTTGGAGCAGAGGTTGCTATGGGGCAGTGGAAGCTATGGGGCAGAGCTTGCTATGGGGCAGGTGCTATGGGGCAGTAGGTGGCTATGGGGCAGAGCTTGCTATGGGGCAGAGCTTGCTATGGGGCAGGCGCTATGGGGCAGGCGCTATGGGATCGCTCTAATGAGGGTGCGTGTATGTACCTATGTATCGCTACCGCTCTCCCATTGGCTGCCGCTGCTTCCCGCCCTCCCCAGGCCGTCTTCACCTATTGGCTGACGTCGAACTCCTTCAGCCTATGGCACGCGGCCTTGCTGCGGGTGCCGGCGCTGCGCGCCCGCCTCGGCCTCCCCCTCCCCCCACCCCCACCCCCGAGGTCGGGGGGGGGGGGATGGGGAAGGGGGGGGAGGGGCGGGGGGGTGGTGGCGAAGATCAAACAGGGTGGGTGCTTGGGGGGGGAGGGGCGGGATATGGGGTGGTTATGGGGCAGCTATGGGGTGGGATATGGGGGTCTATGGGGGATCTATGGGGTCTATGGGGGTCTATGGGGGTCTATGGGGCAGGCTATGGGGCGGTTATGGGGTGGGAGGTCTATGGGGGTCTATGGGGGATCTATGGGGTCTATGGGGCAGCTATGGGGATCTATGGGGTCTATGGGGGTCTATGGGGGGTCTATGGGGGGTCTATGGGGCAGCTATGGGGCGGCTATGGGGATCTATGGGGTCTATGGGGGTCTATGGGGGGTCTATGGGGGGTCTATGGGGATGCTATGGGGGGGTTATGGGGGTCTATGGGGCAGGCTATGGGGCGGTTATGGGGTGGGAGGTCTATGGGGGGATATGGGGGTCTATAGGGGGTCTATGGGGTGGGATATGGGGGTCTATGGGGGATCTATGGGGTGACTATGGGGTGGTTATGGGGGTCTATGGGGGGGATATGGGGGGGATATGGGGGGTTATAGGGCAGGTTATGGGGCTCTATGGGGTGGGATATGGGGGTCTATGGGGGAGCTATGGGGGGTCTAGGGGGGGGTTATGGGGGTCTATGGGGGTCTATAGGGGGTCTATGGGGTGGTTATGGGGGGTCTATGGGGATGCTATGGGGGGGTTATGGGGGTCTATGGGGGGCTATGGGGTGGGATATGGGGCGGTTATGGGGCGGGCTATGGGGCAGTTATGGGGGTCTATGGGGGATCTATGGGGGATCTATGGGGTCTATGGGGGTCTATAGAGGGTCTATGGGGCAGGCTATGGGGCGGTTATGGGGTGGGAGGTCTATGGGGGGATATGGGGGTCTATAGGGGGTCTATGGGGTGACTATGGGGTGGTTATGGGGGTCTATGGGGGGGATATGGGGGGGATATGGGGGGTTATAGGGCAGGTTATGGGGGTCTATGGGGTGGGATATGGGGGTCTATGGGGGAGCTATGGGGGGTCTAGGGGGGGGTTATGGGGGTCTATGGGGGTCTATAGGGGGTCTATGGGGTGGTTATGGGGGAGCTATGGGGTGTCTATGGGGGTCTATGGGGATGCTATGGGGCGGCTATGGGGGGATATGGGGGTCTATGGGGTGGGATATGGGGGGGCTATGGGGGGTCTATGGGGGGTTATGGGGGTCTATGGGGCAGCTATGGGGGGTCTATGGGGTGGGCTATGGGAGTGACATGGGGAGGGATATGGGGGGGTTATGGGGCGGCTATGGAGGGGTCTATGGGGGGTAATGGGGGTCTACGGGGCTATAAAGGGGGTCTATAGGGCGGTTATGGGGGGGTTATGGGTCTCTATGGGTCCCCATGGGGTCTCTATGGGTCCCTATGGGGTCTCTGTGGGTCTCTGTGGGTCTCTGTGGGTCTCTATGGGTCCCTATGGGGCTCTATGGATCTCTATGGGTCCCTATGGGGTCTCTATGGGTCTCTATGGGTCTCTATGGGTCTCTATGTGTCTCTATGGGGCGCTATGGGTCTCTATGGGTCTCTATGTGTCTCTATGGGTCTCTATGGGTCTCTATGGGTCTCTATGTGTCTCTATGGGTCTCTATGGGTCTCTATGGGTCTCTATGGGGTCCCTATGGGTCTCTGCCCCCCAAGCAGAGTGGCGCGAGGCCCAGGCCCTCCAGCGGGGGGAGGAGCGACAGTGGCGCTTACGTCATCACCTGGACATGGCCGCCAAGGGTGAGCCCCATAGAGCCCCATAGATCCCTATGGGTGCCCCATTGATCCCTATGGGAGCCCCATTGATCCCTATGGGAGCCCCATTGATCCCTATGGGAGCCCCATTGATCCCTATGGGTGCCCCATAGATCCCTATGGGGGCTCCATTGATCCCTATGGGTGCCCTATAGATCCCTATGGGTGCCCCATAGATCCCTATGGGAGCCCCATTGATCCCTATGGGAGCCCCATTGATCCCTATGGGTGCCCCATTGATCCCTATGGGAGCCCCATTGATCCCTATGGGAGCCCCATAGATCCCTATGGGTGCCCCATTGATCCCTATGGGAGCCCCATTGATCCCTATGGGAGCCCCATTGATCCCTATGGGAGCCCCATAGATCCCTATGGGCGCCCCATTGATCCCTATGGGAGCCCCATTGATCCCTATGGGACCCCCATTGCCCCCTATGGGACCCCCATCCCCATTGCCCCCTATGGGACCCCCGTTGCCCCCTATGGGTCCCCCATCCCCATTGCTCCCTATGGGACCCCCATTGCCCCCTATGGGACCCCCATCCCCATTGCCCCCTATGGGACCCCCATTGCTCCCTATGGGACCCCCATCCCCATTGCCCCCTATGGGACCCCCATTGCCCCCTATGGGACCCCCATCCCCATTGCCCCCTATGGGACCCCCATTGCCCCCTATGGGACCCCCATCCCCATTGCCCCCTATGGGACCCCCATTGCCCCCTATGGGACCCCCATCCCCATTGCCCCCTATGGGACCCCCATTGCCCCCTATGGGACCCCCATTGCCCCCTATGGGACCCCCATCCCCATTGCCCCCTATGGGACCCCCATTGCCCCCTATGGGACCCCCATCCCCATTGCCCCCTATGGGACCCCCATTGCCCCCTATGGGACCCCCATCCCCATTGCCCCCTATGGGACCCCCATTGCCCCCTATGGGAACCCCATTGCCCCCTATGGGACCCCCATTGCCCCCTATGGGACCCCCATCCCCATTGCCCCCTATGGGACCCCCATTGCCCCCTATGGGACCCCCATTGCCCCCTATGGGACCCCCATCCCCATTGCCCCCTATGGGACCCCCATTGCCCCCTATGGGTCCCCCATTGCCCCCTATGGGACCCCCATTGCTCCCTATGGGACCCCCATCCCCATTGCCCCCTATGGGACCCCCATTGCCCCATATGGGACCCCCATCCCCATTGCCCCCTATGGGACCCCCATCCCCATTGCCCCCTATGGGACCCCCATTGCCCCCTATGGGACCCCCATTGCCCCCTATGGGACCCCCATCCCCATTGCCCCCTATGGGACCCCCATTGCCCCCTATGGGCCCCCCATTGCCCCCTATGGGACCCCCATCCCCATTGCCCCCTATGGGACCCCCATTGCCCCCTATGGGACCCCCATCCCCATTGCCCCCTATGGGACCCCCATTGCCCCCTATGGGACCCCCATTGCTCCCTATGGGACCCCCATCCCCATTGCCCCCTATGGGACCCCCATTGCCCCCTATGGGACCCCCATTGCTCCCTATGGGACCCCCATCCCCATTGCCCCCTATGGGACCCCCATTGCCCCCTATGGGCCCCCCATGCTGACCCCCATCCCCATTGCCCCCTATGGGACCCCCATTGCCCCCTATGGGACCCCCATCCCCATTGCCCCCTATGGGACCCCCATTGCCCCCTATGGGACCCCCATTGCCCCCTATGGGACCCCCATCCCCATTGCCCCCTATGGGCCCCCATTGCCCCCTATGGGACCCCCATTGCCCCCTATGGGCCCCCCATGCTGACCCCCATCCCCATTGCCCCCCATAGGCCCCCTCCGCCAGACGTTCGCCCGGAACCCCCTGGCCCCCCACACCCCCCCCCCGCCCCCCCCCCTGCCCCCCAAGCGCCCCTGGAAGGAGACCTTGGGGTGAACCCGTAGCGGGGGGGGGGGGGCGGCCCCGCCCCCTTCAATAAACCACGCCCCCTTTTTCGCCCTATGGACGGCGCCTATGGGGTCTAGAAGGGGGTAAGGGGGGGCAAGATGGCGGCGCCCATGTGCCGGACAAGATGGCGGAGCCCCTTGGAGGGTCCAAGATGGCGGCCTTCAGTTGCCGTACAAGATGGCGGCGACGTGGGCAGAGGGGCAAGATGGCGGCGCCCGTTGGAGGGGGCCAAGATGGCCGCGCGCAGTCGCAGTACTACATTGTCACGTGTTATGGGTGCAAGATGGCGGCGCCCATGTGCCGTACAACATGGCGGCGCCCCTTGGAGGGTCCAAGATGGCCGCGCGCAGTCGCAGTGCTACACGTGACATGTTGCGGGGGGCAAGATGGCGGCGCCCATGTGCCGTACAATATGGCGGCGCGCCTTGGAGGGGGCCAAGATGGCGGCGCCTTGTGGAGGTACAGCATGGCGGCGACGTGGGGTGGAGGGCAAGATGTCGGCTATCAGTTTCCGTACAACATGGCGGCGCCCCATGGAGGGGGACGCGCGTCGTCTCAGCATCTC
>NW_026893290.1:27500-44990 GCF_033815535.1 Pezoporus flaviventris | reverse complement strand
TATTGCAAAGCTGACTGTGTGCTGAAGATGCCCCGCACATGCTTTCCCCTCCTGGCTCTTCGACTGTGGGAGCAGACGGCAACCCTAACCCTAACCCTAACCCTAACCCTAACCCAAACCTAAACCTAACCCTAACCCTAACCCTACCCGAACCCTAACCCTAACCCTAACCCTAGCCCTAACTCTAAAGCTAACCATAACCCTAACCCTAACCCTAACACCTAACCCTAACCCTAACCCTAACCCTAACCCCTAACCTTAACCCCTAACCCTAACCCTAACCCTAACCCTAACCCTAAGCTTTCACCAGCTTTCCCTCCTGGCTCTTCGATTGTGGGAGCAGACGGCAACTGTTCGTGCTCTACTCACTGTGCAGCTGGGCAGCCGGGTGCAAGCTCCGAAGAGGGTGCATTCAAATGGACCTTTAGGTATGAAAGCGAGGAGCGACAGCAATGATGGTGACACCGTTGCAAAGCTGACTGTGTGCTGAAGATGCCCAGCACATGCTTTCCTTCCTGGCTCTTCGTCTCTGGGAGCAGAGACCAGACGTTCGTGCTCTGCTGACTGTGCCGCTGGACAGCAAGAGCAATGAGCGGAGAAGGTGGATTCAAATGAACTTCTAGGTATGAAAGCGAAAAGCGTCAGCAATGATGGAGGCACTGTTGCAAAGCTGACTGTGCGCTGAAGATGCCCAGCACATGCTTTCCCTCCTGGCTCTTCGACTGTGGCAGCAGACGCCAACTCTAACCCTAACCCTAACCCTAACCCTAACCCTAACCCTAACCCTAAACCTAACCTTATGGTTATCCCTAACCCTAAACCTAACCATAACCCTAACCCTAACCCTAACCCTAACCCCTAACCCTAACCCTAACCCTAACCCTAACCCTAAGCTTTCACCAGCTTTCCCTCCTGGCTCTTCGATTGTGGGAGGAGACGGCAACTGTTCGTGCTCTACTCACTGTGCAGCTGGGCAGCCGAGAGCAAGCTCCAAAGAGGGTGCATTCAAATGGACCTTTAGGTATGAAAGCGAGGAGCGACAGCAATGATGGTGACACCGTTGCAAAGCTGACTGTGTGCTGAAGAAGCCCAGCACATGCTTTCCCTCCTGGCTCTTCGGATCTGGGAGCAGAAGCCACACGTTCGTGCACTAATCGTTCTGCCCCTGGGTGCCGAGAACAAGCTTCGGAGAGGTTGCACTCAAATGGACTTTTAAGTATGAAAGCGAGGAGCGACAGCAATGATGGTGACACCGTTGCAAAGCTGACTGTGTGCTGAAGATGCCGAGCACATGCTTTCCCTCCCGGCTCTTCGGCTCTGGGAGCAGAGGCCAGACGTTCGTGCTCTAATCGCTGTGCTACTTGGCAGCTCAAAGCAAGCTCCGTAGAGGTTGCATTCAAGTGGACTTTTAGGTATGAAACCGAGGAGCGACAGCAATGATGGTGACACCGTTGCAAAGCTAACTGTGTGCTGAAGATGCCCAGCACATGCTTTCCCTCCTGGCTCTTCGACTGTGGGCGCAGACGGCAACCGTTTGTGCTCTACTCACTGTGCTGCTGGGCAGCCGAGAGCAAGCTCCGAAGAGGGTGCATTCAAATGGACCTTTAGGTATGAAAGCGAGGAGCGACAGCAATGATGGTGACACCGTTGCAAAGCTGACTGTGTGCTGAAGATGCCCAGCACATGCTTTCCCTCCTGGCTCTTCGGCTCTGAGAGCAGAGGCCAGACGTTCGTGCTCTACTGACTGTGCTGCTGGGCAGCCAAGAGCAACGAGCAGAGAAGTTGGATTCAAATGAACTTCTCGGTATGAAAGTGAGGAGCGACAGCAAAGATGGAGGCACTGTTGCAAAGCTGACAGTGTGCAGAAGATTCAGAGCACCAGCTTTCCCTCCTGGCTCTTCGATTGTGGGAGCAGACGGCAACTGTTCGTGCTCTACTCTCTGTTCTGCTGGGCAGCCGAGAGCAAGCTCCGAAGAGGGTGCATTCAAATGGACCTTTAGGTATGACACCGAGGAGCGACAGCAATGATGGTGACACCGTTGCAAAGCTGACTGTGTGCTGAAGATGCCCAGCACATGCTTTCCATCCTGGCTCTTCGACTGTGGGAGCAGACGGCAACCGTTCGTGCTCTACTCACTGTGCTGCTGGGCAGCCGAGAGCAAGGTCCGAAGAGGGTGCTTTCAAATGGACCTTTAGGTATGAAAGCGAGGAGCGACAGCAATGATGGTGACACCGTTGCAAAGCTGACTGTGTGCTGAAGATGCCCAGCACATGCTTTCCCTCCTGGCTCTTCGGATCTGGGAGCAGAAGCCAGACGTTCGAGGTCTGCTGACTGTGCCGCTGGACAGCCAAGAGCAATGAGCGGAGAAGGTGGGTTCAAATGAACATCTAGGTGTGTAAGTGAAAAGCGTCAGCAATGATGGAGGCACTGTTGGAAAGCTGACTGTGTGCTGAAGATGTCCAGCACATGCTTTCCCTCCTGGCTCCTCCACTGTGCTAGCAGACGGCAACCGTTCGTGCTCTACGCACTGTGCTGCTGGGCAGCCGAGAGCAAGCTCCGAAGAGGGTGCATTCAAATGGACCTTTAGGTATGAAAGCGAGGAGCGACAGCAATGATGGTGACACCGTTGCAAAGCTGACTGTGTGCTGAAGATGCCCAGCACATTCTTTCCCTCCTGGCTCTTCGGATCTGGGAGCAGAAGCCAGAAGTTCGTGCACTAATCGCTGTGCTACTGGGCAGCTGAGAAGCAGCTTTGGAGAGGTTACATTCAAATGTACTTTTAGGTATGAAACCGAGGAGTGACAGCAATAATGGTGACAGCATTGCAAAGCTGACTGTGTGCTGAAGATGGGCAGCACATGCTTTTACTCCTGGCTCTTCGACTGTGGGAGCAGACGACAACCGTTCGTGCTCTACTCACTGGGCTGCTGGGCAGCCGAGAGCAAGCTCCGAAGAGGGTGCATTCAAATGGACCTTTAGGTATGAAAGCGAGGAGCGACAGCAATGATGGTGACACCGTTGCAAAGCTGACTGTGTGCTGAAGATGCCCAGCACATGCTTTCCCTCCTGGCTCTTCGGATCTGGGATCAGAAGCCAGACGTTCGTGCACTAATCGCTCTGCCCCTGGGCAGCCGAGAACAAGCTTCGGAGAGGTTGCACTCAAATGGACTTTTAAGTATGAAAGCGAGGAGCGACAGCAATGATGGTGACACCGTTGCAAAGCTGACTGTGTGCTGAAGATGCCCAGCACATGCTTTCCCTCCTGGCTCTTCGGCTCTGGGAGCAGAGGCCATACGTTCGTGCTCTAATCGCTGAGCTGCTTGGCAGCTCAGAGCTAGCTCCGTCAAGGTTGCATTGGAGTGGACTTTTAGGTATGAAACCGAGGAGCGACAGCAATGATGGTGACACCGTTGCAATGCTAACTGTGTGCTGATGATGCCCAGCACATGCTTTCCCTCCTGGCTCTTGGACTGTGGGAGCAGACGGCAACCGTTCGTGCTCCACTCACTGTGCTGCTGGGCAGCCGAGAGCAAGCTCCGAAGAGGGTGCATTCAAATGGACCTTTAGGTATGACACCGAGGAGCGACAGCAATGATGGTGACACCGTTGAAAAGCTGACTGTGTGCTGAAGGTTCCCAGCACATGCTTTCCCTCCTGGCTCTTCGACTGTGGGAGCAGACGGCAACCCTAACCCTAACCCTAACCCTAACCCTAACCCTAACCCTAACCCTAACCCTAACCCTAACCCTAACCCTAACCCCTAACCCTAACCCTAACCCTAACCCTAACCCTAACCCGAAGCTTTCACCAGCATTCCCTCCTGGCTCTTCGACTGTGGGAGCAGACAGCAACCGTTCGTGCTCTACTCACTGTGCAGCTGGGCAGCCGAGAGCAAGCTCCGAAGAGGGTGCATTCAAATGGACCTTTAGGTATGAAAGCGAGGAGCGACAGCAATGAGGGCGACACCGTTGCAAAGCTGACTGTGTGCTGAAGGTTCCCAGCACATGCTTTCCCTCCTGGCTCTTCGACTGTGGGAGCAGACGGCAACCCTAACCCTAACCCTAACCCTAACCCAACCCTAACCCTAAACCTAACCCTAACCCTAACCCTAACCCTAAAGCTACCCCTAACCCTAACCCTAACCCTAAACCTAACCCAACCCTAAGCCTTAGCCTAACCCTTCCCCTAACCCTAACCCTAACCCTAAACCTAACCATAACCCTAAACCTAACCCTAACCCCTAACCCTAACCCTAACCCTAGCCCTAACCCTAACCCCTAACCTTAACCCCTAACCCTAACCCTAACCCTAACCCTAACCCTAACCCTAACCTTTCACCAGCTTTCCATCCTGGCTGTTCGATTATGGGAGCAGACGGCAACTGTTCGTGCTCTACTCACTGTGCAGCTGGGCAGCCGAGAGCAAGCTCCGAAGAGGGTGCATTCAAATGGACCTTTAGGTATGAAAGCGAGGAGCGACAGCAACGATGGTGACACCGTTGCAAAGCTGACTGTGTGCTGAAGATGCCCAGCACATGCTTTCCCTCCTGGCTCTTCGACTGTGGGAGCAGACGGCAACCCTAACCCTAACCCTAACCCTAACCCTAACCCTAACCCAACCCTAAGCCTAACCCTAACCTTAACCCTACCCCTAACCCTAACCCTAACCATAAACCTAACCATAACCCTAACCCTAACCCTAACCCTAACCCAACCCTAACCCTAACCCTAACCCTAACCCTATCCCTAAACCTACCCCTAACCCTAACCCTAACCCTAAACCTAACCCTAACCCTAACACTAACCCTAACCCTAACCCTAACCCAACCCTATCCCTTAGCCTAACCCTAACCCTACCCCTACCCCTAACCCTAACCCTAAACCTAACCATAACCCTAAGCCTAACCCTAACCCCTAACCCTAACCCTAACCCTAGCCCTAACCCTAACCCCTAACCTTAACCCCTAACCCTAACCCTAACCCTAACCCTAACTCTAACCTTTCACCAGCTTTCCCTCCTGGCTTTTCGATTGTGGGAGCAGACGGCAACTGTTCGTGCTCTACTCACTGTGCAGCTGGGCAGCCGAGAGCAAGCTCCAAAGAGGGTGCATTCAAATGGACCTTTAGGTATGAAAGCGAGGAGCGACAGCAATGATGGTGACACCGTTGCAAAGCTGACTGTGTGCTGAAGATGCCCAGCACATGCTTTCCCTCCTGGCTCTTCGGATCTGGGAGCAGAAGCCAGACGTTCGTGCACTAATCGTTCTGCCCCTGGGCAGCCGAGAACAAGATTCGGAGAGGTTGCACTCAAATGGACTTTTAAGTATGAAACCGAGGAGCGACAGCAATGATGGTGACACAGTTGCAAGGCTGACTGTGTGCTGAAGATGCCCAGCACATGCTTTCCCTCCTGGCTCTACGGCTCTGGGAGCAGAGGCCAGATGTTCGTGCTCTAATCGCTGTGCTACTTGGCAGCTCAGAGCAAGCTCCGTAGAGGTTGCATTCGAGTGGACTTTTAGGTATGAAAGCGAGGAGCGACAGCAATGATGGTGACACCGTTGCAAAGCTGACTGTGTGCTGAAGATGCCCAGCACATGCTTTCCCTCCTGGCTCTTCGGCTCTGAGAGCAGAGGCCAGACGTTCGTGCTCTACTGACTGTGCTGCTGGGCAGCCAAGAGCAACGAGCAGAGAAGTTGGATTCAAATGAACTTCTCGGTATGAAAGTGAGGTGCGACAGCAAAGATGGACGCACTGGGTCAAAGCTGACTGTGTGCAGAAGATTCAGAGCACCAGCTTTCCCTCCTGGCTCTTCGATTGTGGGAGCAGACGGCAACTGTTCGTGCTCTACTGACTGTGCTGCTGGGCAGCCGAGAGCAAGCTCCGAAGAGGGTACATTCAAATGGACCTTTAGGTATGAAAGCAAGGAGCGACAGCAATGATGGTGACACCGTTGCAAAGCTGACTGTGTGCCGAAGATGCCCAGCACATGCTTTCCCTCCCGGCTCTTCGGATCTGGGAGCAGAAGGAGAAGTTCGTGCACTAAAAGCTGTGCTACGGGGCAGCTGAGAAGCAGCTTTGGAGAGGTTGCATTCAAATGTACTTGTAGGTATGAAACCGAGGAGTGACAGCAATAATGGTGACAGCATTGCAAAGCTGACTGTGTGCTGAAGATGCCCCCCACATGCTTTCCCTCCTGGCTCTTCGACTGTGGGAGCAGACGGCAACCCTAAACCTAACCCTAACCCTAACCCTAACCCTAACCCTAACCCAACCCTAAGCCTAACCCTAACCCTAACCCTACCCCTAACCCTAACCCTAACCCTAAACCTAACCATAACCCTAAACCTAACCCTAACCCCTAACCCTAACCCTAACCCTAACCCTAACCCCTAACCCTAACCCCTAACCCTAACCCTAACCCTAACCCTAACCCTAACCCTAAGCTTTCACCAGCATTCCCTCCTGGCTCTTCGACTGTGGGAGCAGACGGCAACCGTTCGTGCTCTACTCACTGTAGTGCTGGGCAGCCGAGAGCAAGCTCCGAAGAGGGTGCATTCAAATGGACCTTTAGGTATGAAAGCGAGGAGCGACAGCAATGAGGGTGACACCGTTGCAAAGCTGACAGTGTGCTGAAGATGCCCAGCACATGCTTTCCCTCCTGGCTCTTCGACTGTGGGAGCAGACGGCAACCCTAACCCTAACCCTAACCCTAACCCTAACCCAACCCTGACCCTAACCCTAACCCTAACCCTAACCCTAAACCTACCCCTAACCCTAACCCTAACCCTAAACCTAACCCAACCCTAACCCTTAGCCTAACCCTAACCCTACCCCTAACCCTAACCCTAACCCTAAATCTAACCATAACCCTAAACCTAACCCTAACCCCTAACCCTAAGCCTAACCCTAGCCCTAACCCTAACCCCTAACCTTAACGCCTAACCCTAACCCTAACCCTAACCCTAACCCTAACCTTTCACCAGCTTTCCATCCTGGCTCTTCGATTATGGGAGCAGACGGCAACTGTTCGTGGTCTACTCACTGTGCAGCTGGGCAGCCGAGAGCAAGCTCCGAAGAGGGTGCATTCAAATGGACCTTTAGGTATGAAAGCGAGGAGCGACAGCAATGATGGTGACACCGTTGCAAAGCTGACTGTGTGCTGAAGATGCCCAGCACATGCTTTCCCTCCTGGCTCTTCGGATCTGGGAGCAGAAGCCAGACGTTCGTGCACTAATCGTTCTGCCCCTGGGCAGCCGAGAACAAGCTTCGGAGAGGTTGCACTCAAATGGACTTTTAAGTATGAAACCGAGGAGCGACAGCAATGATGGTGACACCGTTGCAAAGCTGACTGTGTGCTGAAGATGCCGAGCACATGCTTTCCCTCCCGGCTCTTCGGCTCTGGGAGCAGAGGCCAGACGTTCGTGCTCTAATCGCTGTGCTACTTGGCAGCTCAAAGCAAGCTCCGTAGAGGTTGCATTCAAGTGGACTTTTAGGTATGAAACCGAGGAGCGACAGCAATGATGGTGACACCGTTGCAAAGCTAACTGTGTGCTGAAGATGCCCAGCACATGCTTTCCCTCCTGGCTCTTCGACTGTGGGCGCAGACGGCAACCGTTTGTGCTCTACTCACTGTGCTGCTGGGCAGCCGAGAGCAAGCTCCGAAGAGGGTGCATTCAAATGGACCTTTAGGTATGAAAGCGAGGAGCGACAGCAATGATGGTGACACCGTTGCAAAGCTGACTGTGTGCTGAAGATGCCCAGCACATGCTTTCCCTCCTGGCTCTTCGGCTCTGAGAGCAGAGGCCAGACGTTCGTGCTCTACTGACTGTGCTGCTGGGCAGCCAAGAGCAACGAGCAGAGAAGTTGGATTCAAATGAACTTCTCGGTATGAAAGTGAGGAGCGACAGCAAAGATGGAGGCACTGTTGCAAAGCTGACTGTGTGCAGAAGATTCAGAGCACCAGCTTTCCCTCCTGGCTCTTCGATTGTGGGAGCAGACGGCAACTGTTCGTGCTCTACTCTCTGTTCTGCTGGGCAGCCGAGAGCAAGCTCCGAAGAGGGTGCATTCAAATGGACCTTTAGGTATGACACCGAGGAGCGACAGCAATGATGGTGACACCGTTGCAAAGCTGACTGTGTGCTGAAGATGCCCAGCACATGCTTTCCCTCCTGGCTCTTCGACTGTGGGAGCAGACGGCAACCGTTCGTGCTCTACTCACTGTGCTGCTGGGCAGCCGAGAGCAAGGTCCGAAGAGGGTGCTTTCAAATGGACCTTTAGGTATGAAAGCGAGGAGCGACAGCAATGATGGTGACACCGTTGCAAAGCTGACTGTGTGCTGAAGATGCCCAGCACATGCTTTCCCTCCTGGCTCTTCGGATCTGGGAGCAGAAGCCAGACGTTCGAGGTCTGCTGACTGTGCCGCTGGACAGCCAAGAGCAATGAGCGGAGAAGGTGGGTTCAAATGAACATCTAGGTGTGAAAGTGAAAAGCGTCAGCAATGATGGAGGCACTGTTGGAAAGCTGACTGTGTGCTGAAGATGTCCAGCACATGCTTTCCCTCCTGGCTCCTCCACTGTGCTAGCAGACGGCAACCGTTCGTGCTCTACGCACTGTGCTGCTGGGCAGCCGAGAGCAAGCTCCGAAGAGGGTGCATTCAAATGGACCTTTAGGTATGAAAGCGAGGAGCGACAGCAATGATGGTGACACCGTTGCAAAGCTGACTGTGTGCTGAAGATGCCCAGCACATTCTTTCCCTCCTGGCTCTTCGGATCTGGGAGCAGAAGCCAGAAGTTCGTGCACTAATCGCTGTGCTACTGGGCAGCTGAGAAGCAGCTTTGGAGAGGTTACATTCAAATGTACTTTTAGGTATGAAACCGAGGAGTGACAGCAATAATGGTGACAGCATTGCAAAGCTGACTGTGTGCTGAAGATGGGCAGCCCATGCTTTTACTCCTGGCTCTTCGACTGTGGGAGCAGACGACAACCGTTCGTGCTCTACTCACTGGGCTGCTGGGCAGCCGAGAGCAAGCTCCGAAGAGGGTGCATTCAAATGGACCTTTAGGTATGAAAGCGAGGAGCGACAGCAATGATGGTGACACCGTTGCAAAGCTGACTGTGTGCTGAAGATGCCCAGCACATGCTTTCCCTCCTGGCTCTTCGGATCTGGGATCAGAAGCCAGACGTTCGTGCACTAATCGCTCTGCCCCTGGGCAGCCGAGAACAAGCTTCGGAGAGGTTGCACTCAAATGGACTTTTAAGTATGAAAGCGAGGAGCGACAGCAATGATGGTGACACCGTTGCAAAGCTGACTGTGTGCTGAAGATGCCCAGCACATGCTTTCCCTCCTGGCTCTTCGGCTCTGGGAGCAGAGGCCATACGTTCGTGCTCTAATCGCTGAGCTGCTTGGCAGCTCAGAGCTAGCTCCGTCAAGGTTGCATTGGAGTGGACTTTTAGGTATGAAACCGAGGAGCGACAGCAATGATGGTGACACCGTTGCAATGCTAACTGTGTGCTGATGATGCCCAGCACATGCTTTCCCTCCTGGCTCTTGGACTGTGGGAGCAGACGGCAACCGTTCGTGCTCCACTCACTGTGCTGCTGGGCAGCCGAGAGCAAGCTCCGAAGAGGGTGCATTCAAATGGACCTTTAGGTATGACACCGAGGAGCGACAGCAATGATGGTGACACCGTTGAAAAGCTGACTGTGTGCTGAAGATGCCCAGCACATGCTTTCTCTCCTGGCTCTTCGGCTCTGGCAGCAGACGGCAACCGTTCGTGCTCTACTCACTGTGCAGCTCGGCAGCCGAGAGCAAGCTCCGAAGAGGGTGCATTCAAATGGACCTTTAGGTATGAAAGCGAGGAGCGACAGCAATGATGGTGACACCGTTGCAAAGCTGACTGTGTGCTGAAGATGCCCAGCACATGCTTTCCTTCCTGGCTCTTCGGCTCTGGGAGCAGAGGCCAGACGTTCGTGCTCTACTGACTGTGCCGCTGGACAGCCAAGAGCAATGAGCGGAGAAGGTGGATTCAAATGAACTTCTAGGTATGAAAGTGAAAAGCATCAGCAATGATGGAGGCACTGTTGCAAAGCTGACTGTGTGCTGAAGATGCCCAGCACATGCTTTCACTCCTGGCTCTTCGGATCTGGGAGCAGAGGCCAGACGTTCGTGCTCTAATCGCTGTGCTACTTGGCAGCTCAGAGCAAGCTCCGTCGAGGTTGCATTGGAGTGGAATTTTAGGTATGAAACCGAGGAGCGACAGCAATGATGGTGACACCGTTGCAATGCTAACTGTGTGCTGATGATGCCCAGCACATGCTTTCCCTCCTGGCTCTTCGACTGTGGGAGCAGACGGCAACCGTTCGTGCTCCACTCACTGTGCTGCTGGGCAGCCGAGAGCAAGCTCCGAAGAGGGAGCATTCAAATGGACCTTTAGGTATGACACCGAGGAGCGACAGCAATGATGGTGACACCGTTGAAAAGCTGACTGTGTGCTGAAGATGCCCAGCACATGCTTTCCCTCCTGGCTCTTCGGCTCTGGCAGCAGACGGCAACCTTTCGTGCTCTACTCACTGTGCTGCTGGGCAGCCGAGAGCAAGCTCCGAAGAGGGTGCATTCAAATGGACCTTTAGGTATGAAAGCGAGGAGCGACAGCAATGATGGTGACACCGTTGCAAAGCTGACTGTGTGCTGAAGATGCCCAGCACATGCTTTCCCTCCCGGCTCTTCGGATCTGGGAGCAGAAGCCAGAAGTCCGTGCACTAATCGGTGTGCTACTGGGCAGCTGAGAAGCAGCTTTGGAGAGGTTGCATTCAAATGTACTTTAAGGTATGAAACCGAGGAGTGACAGCAATAATGGTGACAGCATTGCAAAGCTGACTGTGTGCTGAAGATGCCCCGCACATGCTTTCCCTTCTGGCTCTTCGACTGTGGGAGCAGACGGGAACCCTAACCCTAACCCTAACCCTAACCCTAACCATAACCCAACCCTAACCCTAAGCCTAACACTAACTCTACCCATAACCCTAACCCTAACCCTAAACCTAACCATAACCCTAACCCTAACACTAACCCCTAACACTAACCCTAACCCTAACACTAACCCCTAACACTAACCCTAACCCTAACCCTAACCCCTAACCCTAACCCCTAACACTAACCCTAACCCTAACCCTAACCCTAATCTTTCACCAGCTTTCCCTCCTGGCTCTTCGATTGTGGGAGGAGACGGCAACTGTTCGTGCTCTACTCACTGTGCAGCTGGGCAGCCGAGAGCAAGCTCCAAAGAGGGTGCATTCAAATGGACCTTTAGGTATGAAAGCGAGGAGCGACAGCAATGATGGTGACACCGTTGCAAAGCTGACTGTGTGCTGAAGATGCCCAGCACATGCTTTCCCTCCTGGCTCTTCGGATCTGGGAGCAGAAGCCAGACGTTCGTGCACTAATCGTTCTGCCCCTGGGCAGCCGAGAACAAGCTTCGGAGAGGTTGCACTCAAATGGACTTTTAAGTATGAAAGCGAGGAGCGACAGCAATGATGGTGACACCGTTGCAAAGCTGACTGTGTGCTGAAGATGCCCAGCACATGCTTTCCCTCCCGGCTCTTCGGATCTGGGAGCAGAGGCCAGACGTTCGTGCACTAATCGCTGAGCTACTGGGCAGCTGAGAAGCAGCTTTGGAGAGGTTGCATTCAAATGTACTTTTAGGTATGAAACCGAGGAGTGACAGCAATAATGGTGACAGCATTGCAAAGCTGACTGTGTGCTGAAGATGCCCCGCACATGCTTTCCCTCCTGGCTCTTCGACTGTGGGAGCAGACGGCAACCCTAACCCTAACCCTAACCCTAACCCTAACCCAAACCTAAACCTAACCCTAACCCTAACCCTACCCGAACCCTAACCCTAACCCTAACCCTAGCCCTAACTCTAAAGCTAACCATAACCCTAACCCTAACCCTAACACCTAACCCTAACCCTAACCCTAACCCTAACCCCTAACCTTAACCCCTAACCCTAACCCTAACCCTAACCCTAACCCTAAGCTTTCACCAGCTTTCCCTCCTGGCTCTTCGATTGTGGGAGCAGACGGCAACTGTTCGTGCTCTACTCACTGTGCAGCTGGGCAGCCGGGTGCAAGCTCCGAAGAGGGTGCATTCAAATGGACCTTTAGGTATGAAAGCGAGGAGCGACAGCAATGATGGTGACACCGTTGCAAAGCTGACTGTGTGCTGAAGATGCCCAGCACATGCTTTCCTTCCTGGCTCTTCGTCTCTGGGAGCAGAGACCAGACGTTCGTGCTCTGCTGACTGTGCCGCTGGACAGCAAGAGCAATGAGCGGAGAAGGTGGATTCAAATGAACTTCTAGGTATGAAAGCGAAAAGCGTCAGCAATGATGGAGGCACTGTTGCAAAGCTGACTGTGCGCTGAAGATGCCCAGCACATGCTTTCCCTCCTGGCTCTTCGACTGTGGCAGCAGACGCCAACTCTAACCCTAACCCTAACCCTAACCCTAACCCTAACCCTAACCCTAAACCTAACCTTATGGTTATCCCTAACCCTAAACCTAACCATAACCCTAACCCTAACCCTAACCCTAACCCCTAACCCTAACCCTAACCCTAACCCTAACCCTAAGCTTTCACCAGCTTTCCCTCCTGGCTCTTCGATTGTGGGAGGAGACGGCAACTGTTCGTGCTCTACTCACTGTGCAGCTGGGCAGCCGAGAGCAAGCTCCAAAGAGGGTGCATTCAAATGGACCTTTAGGTATGAAAGCGAGGAGCGACAGCAATGATGGTGACACCGTTGCAAAGCTGACTGTGTGCTGAAGAAGCCCAGCACATGCTTTCCCTCCTGGCTCTTCGGATCTGGGAGCAGAAGCCACACGTTCGTGCACTAATCGTTCTGCCCCTGGGTGCCGAGAACAAGCTTCGGAGAGGTTGCACTCAAATGGACTTTTAAGTATGAAAGCGAGGAGCGACAGCAATGATGGTGACACCGTTGCAAAGCTGACTGTGTGCTGAAGATGCCGAGCACATGCTTTCCCTCCCGGCTCTTCGGCTCTGGGAGCAGAGGCCAGACGTTCGTGCTCTAATCGCTGTGCTACTTGGCAGCTCAAAGCAAGCTCCGTAGAGGTTGCATTCAAGTGGACTTTTAGGTATGAAACCGAGGAGCGACAGCAATGATGGTGACACCGTTGCAAAGCTAACTGTGTGCTGAAGATGCCCAGCACATGCTTTCCCTCCTGGCTCTTCGACTGTGGGCGCAGACGGCAACCGTTTGTGCTCTACTCACTGTGCTGCTGGGCAGCCGAGAGCAAGCTCCGAAGAGGGTGCATTCAAATGGACCTTTAGGTATGAAAGCGAGGAGCGACAGCAATGATGGTGACACCGTTGCAAAGCTGACTGTGTGCTGAAGATGCCCAGCACATGCTTTCCCTCCTGGCTCTTCGGCTCTGAGAGCAGAGGCCAGACGTTCGTGCTCTACTGACTGTGCTGCTGGGCAGCCAAGAGCAACGAGCAGAGAAGTTGGATTCAAATGAACTTCTCGGTATGAAAGTGAGGAGCGACAGCAAAGATGGAGGCACTGTTGCAAAGCTGACAGTGTGCAGAAGATTCAGAGCACCAGCTTTCCCTCCTGGCTCTTCGATTGTGGGAGCAGACGGCAACTGTTCGTGCTCTACTCTCTGTTCTGCTGGGCAGCCGAGAGCAAGCTCCGAAGAGGGTGCATTCAAATGGACCTTTAGGTATGACACCGAGGAGCGACAGCAATGATGGTGACACCGTTGCAAAGCTGACTGTGTGCTGAAGATGCCCAGCACATGCTTTCCATCCTGGCTCTTCGACTGTGGGAGCAGACGGCAACCGTTCGTGCTCTACTCACTGTGCTGCTGGGCAGCCGAGAGCAAGGTCCGAAGAGGGTGCTTTCAAATGGACCTTTAGGTATGAAAGCGAGGAGCGACAGCAATGATGGTGACACCGTTGCAAAGCTGACTGTGTGCTGAAGATGCCCAGCACATGCTTTCCCTCCTGGCTCTTCGGATCTGGGAGCAGAAGCCAGACGTTCGAGGTCTGCTGACTGTGCCGCTGGACAGCCAAGAGCAATGAGCGGAGAAGGTGGGTTCAAATGAACATCTAGGTGTGTAAGTGAAAAGCGTCAGCAATGATGGAGGCACTGTTGGAAAGCTGACTGTGTGCTGAAGATGTCCAGCACATGCTTTCCCTCCTGGCTCCTCCACTGTGCTAGCAGACGGCAACCGTTCGTGCTCTACGCACTGTGCTGCTGGGCAGCCGAGAGCAAGCTCCGAAGAGGGTGCATTCAAATGGACCTTTAGGTATGAAAGCGAGGAGCGACAGCAATGATGGTGACACCGTTGCAAAGCTGACTGTGTGCTGAAGATGCCCAGCACATTCTTTCCCTCCTGGCTCTTCGGATCTGGGAGCAGAAGCCAGAAGTTCGTGCACTAATCGCTGTGCTACTGGGCAGCTGAGAAGCAGCTTTGGAGAGGTTACATTCAAATGTACTTTTAGGTATGAAACCGAGGAGTGACAGCAATAATGGTGACAGCATTGCAAAGCTGACTGTGTGCTGAAGATGGGCAGCACATGCTTTTACTCCTGGCTCTTCGACTGTGGGAGCAGACGACAACCGTTCGTGCTCTACTCACTGGGCTGCTGGGCAGCCGAGAGCAAGCTCCGAAGAGGGTGCATTCAAATGGACCTTTAGGTATGAAAGCGAGGAGCGACAGCAATGATGGTGACACCGTTGCAAAGCTGACTGTGTGCTGAAGATGCCCAGCACATGCTTTCCCTCCTGGCTCTTCGGATCTGGGATCAGAAGCCAGACGTTCGTGCACTAATCGCTCTGCCCCTGGGCAGCCGAGAACAAGCTTCGGAGAGGTTGCACTCAAATGGACTTTTAAGTATGAAAGCGAGGAGCGACAGCAATGATGGTGACACCGTTGCAAAGCTGACTGTGTGCTGAAGATGCCCAGCACATGCTTTCCCTCCTGGCTCTTCGGCTCTGGGAGCAGAGGCCATACGTTCGTGCTCTAATCGCTGAGCTGCTTGGCAGCTCAGAGCTAGCTCCGTCAAGGTTGCATTGGAGTGGACTTTTAGGTATGAAACCGAGGAGCGACAGCAATGATGGTGACACCGTTGCAATGCTAACTGTGTGCTGATGATGCCCAGCACATGCTTTCCCTCCTGGCTCTTGGACTGTGGGAGCAGACGGCAACCGTTCGTGCTCCACTCACTGTGCTGCTGGGCAGCCGAGAGCAAGCTCCGAAGAGGGTGCATTCAAATGGACCTTTAGGTATGACACCGAGGAGCGACAGCAATGATGGTGACACCGTTGAAAAGCTGACTGTGTGCTGAAGATGCCCAGCACATGCTTTCTCTCCTGGCTCTTCGGCTCTGGCAGCAGACGGCAACCGTTCGTGCTCTACTCACTGTGCAGCTCGGCAGCCGAGAGCAAGCTCCGAAGAGGGTGCATTCAAATGGACCTTTAGGTATGAAAGCGAGGAGCGACAGCAATGATGGTGACACCGTTGCAAAGCTGACTGTGTGCTGAAGATGCCCAGCACATGCTTTCCTTCCTGGCTCTTCGGCTCTGGGAGCAGAGGCCAGACGTTCGTGCTCTACTGACTGTGCCGCTGGACAGCCAAGAGCAATGAGCGGAGAAGGTGGATTCAAATGAACTTCTAGGTATGAAAGTGAAAAGCATCAGCAATGATGGAGGCACTGTTGCAAAGCTGACTGTGTGCTGAAGATGCCCAGCACATGCTTTCACTCCTGGCTCTTCGGATCTGGGAGCAGAGGCCAGACGTTCGTGCTCTAATCGCTGTGCTACTTGGCAGCTCAGAGCAAGCTCCGTAGAGGTTGCATTGGAGTGGAATTTTAGGTATGAAACCGAGGAGCGACAGCAATGATGGTGACACCGTTGCAATGCTAACTGTGTGCTGATGATGCCCAGCACATGCTTTCCCTCCTGGCTCTTCGACTGTGGGAGCAGACGGCAACCGTTCGTGCTCCACTCACTGTGCTGCTGGGCAGCCGAGAGCAAGCTCCGAAGAGGGAGCATTCAAATGGACCTTTAGGTATGACACCGAGGAGCGACAGCAATGATGGTGACACCGTTGAAAAGCTGACTGTGTGCTGAAGATGCCCAGCACATGCTTTCCCTCCTGGCTCTTCGGCTCTGGCAGCAGACGGCAACCTTTCGTGCTCTACTCACTGTGCTGCTGGGCAGCCGAGAGCAAGCTCCGAAGAGGGTGCATTCAAATGGACCTTTAGGTATGAAAGCGAGGAGCGACAGCAATGATGGTGACACCGTTGCAAAGCTGACTGTGTGCTGAAGATGCCCAGCACATGCTTTCCCTCCCGGCTCTTCGGATCTGGGAGCAGAAGCCAGAAGTCCGTGCACTAATCGGTGTGCTACTGGGCAGCTGAGAAGCAGCTTTGGAGAGGTTGCATTCAAATGTACTTTAAGGTATGAAACCGAGGAGTGACAGCAATAATGGTGACAGCATTGCAAAGCTGACTGTGTGCTGAAGATGCCCCGCACATGCTTTCCCTTCTGGCTCTTCGACTGTGGGAGCAGACGGGAACCCTAACCCTAACCCTAACCCTAACCCTAACCATAACCCAACCCTAACCCTAAGCCTAACACTAACTCTACCCATAACCCTAACCCTAACCCTAAACCTAACCATAACCCTAACCCTAACACTAACCCCTAACACTAACCCTAACCCTAACACTAACCCCTAACACTAACACTAACCCTAACCCTAACCCCTAACCCTAACCCCTAACACTAACCCTAACCCTAACCCTAACCCTAATCTTTCACCAGCTTTCCCTCCTGGCTCTTCGATTGTGGGAGGAGACGGCAACTGTTCGTGCTCTACTCACTGTGCAGCTGGGCAGCCGAGAGCAAGCTCCAAAGAGGGTGCATTCAAATGGACCTTTAGGTATGAAAGCGAGGAGCGACAGCAATGATGGTGACACCGTTGCAAAGCTGACTGTGTGCTGAAGATGCCCAGCACATGCTTTCCCTCCTGGCTCTTCGGATCTGGGAGCAGAAGCCACACGTTCGTGCACTAATCGTTCTGCCCCTGGGCAGCCGAGAACAAGCTTCGGAGAGGTTGCACTCAAATGGACTTTTAAGTATGAAAGCGAGGAGCGACAGCAATGATGGTGACACCGTTGCAAAGCTGACTGTGTGCTGAAGATGCCCAGCACATGCTTTCCCTCCCGGCTCTTCGGATCTGGGAGCAGAGGCCAGACGTTCGTGCACTAATCGCTGAGCTACTGGGCAGCTGAGAAGCAGCTTTGGAGAGGTTGCATTCAAATGTACTTTTAGGTATGAAACCGAGGAGTGACAGCAATAATGGTGACAGCATTGCAAAGCTGACTGTGTGCTGAAGATGCCCCGCACATGCTTTCCCTCGTGGCTCTTCGACTGTGGGAGCAGACGGCAACCCTAACCCTAACCC
>NW_026893290.1:20000-22500 GCF_033815535.1 Pezoporus flaviventris | reverse complement strand
ATGAGCGGAGAAGGTGGATTCAAATGAACTTCTAGGTATGAAAGCGAAAAGCGTCAGCAATGATGGAGGCACTGTTGCAAAGCTGACTGTGTGCTGAAGATGCCCAGCACATGCTTTCCCTCCTGGCTCTTCGACTGTGGCAGCAGACGGCAACTCTAACCCTAACCCTAACCCTAACCCTAACCCTAACCCTAAACCAAACCTTATGGTTATCCCTAACCCTAAACCTAACCATAACCCTAACCCTAACCCTAACCCCTAACCCTAACCCTAACCCTAACCCTAACCCCTAACCCTAACCCCTAACCCTAACCCTAACCCTAACCTTAACCCTAAGCTTTCACCAGCTTTCCCTCCTGGCTCTTCGATTGTGGGAGCAGAAGCCAGATGTTCGTGCTCTACTCACTGTGCAGCTGGGCAGCCGAGAGCAAGCTCCAAAGAGGGTGCATTCAAATGGACCTTTAGGTATGAAGGCGAGGAGCGACAGCAATGATGGTGACACCGTTGCAAAGCTGACTGTGCTGAAGATGCCCAGCACATGCTTTCCCTCCTGGCTCTTCGTCTCTGGGAGCAGAGGCCAGACGTTCGTGCTCTAATCGCTGTGCTACTTGGCAGCTCAGAGCAAGCTCCGTAGAGGTTGCATTCGAGTGGACATTTAGGTATGAAACCGAGGAGTGACAGCAATGATGGTGACACCGTTGCAAAGCTGACTGTGTGCTGAAGATGCCCAGCACATGCTTTCCCTCCTGGCTCTTCGACTGTGGGAGCAGACGGCAACCCTAACCCTAACCCTAACCCTAAACCTAACCCTACTCCTAACCCAACCCTAACCCTAACCCTAACCCTAACCCTAACCCTAACCCTAAACCTACCCCTAACCCTAACCCTAAACCTAACCCTAACCCTAACCCTAACCCTAACCCGAACCCTAACCCTAACCCAACCCTAACCCTTAGCCTAACCCTAACCCTACCCCTAACCCTAACCCTAACCCTAAACCTAACCATAACCCTAACGGTAAACCTAACCCCTAACACTAACCCTAACACTAGCCCTAACCCTAACCCCTAACCTTAACCCCTAACCCTAACCCTAACCCTAACCCTAAGCTTTCACCAGCTTTCCCTCCTGGCTCTTCGATTGTGGGAGCAGACGGCAACTGTTCGTGCTCTACTCAGTGTGCAGCTGGGCAGCCGAGAGAAAGCTCCGAAGAGGGTGCATTCAAATGGACCTTTAGGTATGAAAGCGAGGAGCGACAGCAATGATGGTGACACCGTTGCAAAGCTGACTGTGTGCTGAAGATGCCCAGCACATGCTTTCCCTCCTGGCTCTTCGGATCTGGGAGCAGAAGCCAGACGTTCGTGCACTAATCGTTCTGCCCCTGGGCAGCCGAGAACACGCTTCGGAGAGGTTGCACTCAAATGGACTTTAAAGTATGAAACCGAGGAGCGACAGCAATGATGGTGACACCGTTGCAAAGCTGACTGTGTGCTGAAGATGCCCAGCACATGCTTTCCCTCCTGGCTCTTCGGCTCTGGGAGCAGAGGCCACACGTTCGTGCTCTAGTCGCTGTGCTACTTGGCAGCTCAGAGCAAGCTCCGTAGAGGTTGCATTCGAGTGGGCTTTTAGGTATGAAACCGAGGAGCGACAGCAATGATGGTGACACCGTTGCAAAGCTAACTGTGTGCTGAAGATGCCCAGCACATGCTTTCCCTCCTGGCTCTTCGACTGTGGGAGCAGATGGCAACCGTTCGTGCTCTACTCACTGTGCTGCTGGGCAGCCGAGAGCAAGCTTCGGAGAGGGTGCATTCAAATGGACCTTTAGGTATGACACCGAGGAGCGACAGCAATGATGGTGACACCGTTGCAAAGCTGACTGTGTGCTGAAGATGCCCAGCACATGCTTTCCCTCCTGGCTCTTCGGCTCTGAGAGCAGAGGCCAGACGTTCGTGCTCTACTGACTGTGCTGCTGGGCAGCCAAGAGCAACGAGCAGAGAAGTTGGATTCAAATGAACTTCTTGGTATGAAAGTGAGGAGCGACAGCAAAGATGGAGGCACTGTTGCAAAGCTGACTGTGTGCAGAAGATTCAGAGCACCAGCTTTCCCTACTGCCTCTTCGAGTGTGGGAGCAGACGGCAAACGTTCGTGCTCTACTCACTGTGCTGCTGGGCAGCCAAGAGCAAGCTCCGAAGAGGGTGCTTTCAAATGGACGTTTAGGTATGAAAGCGAGGAGCGAGAGCAATGATGGTGACACCGTTGCAAAGCTGACTGTGTGCTGAAGATGCCCAGCACATGCTTTCCCTCCTGGCTCTTCGTATCTGGGAGCAGAGGCCAGACGTTCGTGCTCTACTGACTGTGCCGCTGGACAGCCAAGAGCAATGAGCGGAGAAGGTGGATTCAAATGAACTTCTAGGTATGAAAGTGAAAAGCGTCAGCAATGATGGAGGCACTGTTGCAAAGCTGACTGTGTGCTGAAGGTGCCCAGCACATGCTTTCCCTC
>NW_026893290.1:0-10000 GCF_033815535.1 Pezoporus flaviventris | reverse complement strand
CCCTAACCCTAACCCTAACCCTAAACCTAACCCTAACCCTAATAACCCTAACCCTAACCCTAACCCTAACCCCTAACCTTAACCCCTAACCCTAACCCTAACCCTAACCCTAAGCTTTCACCAGGTTTCCCTCCTGGCTCTTCGATTGTGGGAGCAGACGGCAAGTGTTCGTGCTCTACTCACTGTGCAGCTGGGCAGCCGGGTGCAAGCTCCGAAGAGGGTGCATTCAAATGGACCTTTAGGTATGAAAGCGAGGAGCGACAGCAATGATGGTGACACCGTTGCAAAGCTGACTGTGTGCTGAAGATGCCCAGCACATGCTTTCCTTCCTGGCTCTTCGTCTCTGGGAGCAGAGACCAGACGTTCGTGCTCTGCTGACTGTGCCGCTGGACAGCAAGAGCAATGAGCGGAGAAGGTGGATTCAAATGAACTTCTAGGTATGAAAGCGAAAAGCGTCAGCAATGATGGAGGCATTGTTGCAAAGCTGACTGTGTGCTGAAGATGCCCAGCACATGCTTTCCTCCTGGCTCTTCGGATCTGGGAGCAGAAGCCAGACGTTCGTGCACTAATCGTTCTGCCCCTGGGCAGCCGAGAACAAGCTTCGGAGAGGTTGCACTCAAATGGACTTTTAAGTATGAAACTGAGGAGCGACAGCAATGATGGTGACACCGTTGCAAAGCTGACTGTGTGCTGAAGATGCCCAGCACATGCTTTCCTTCCTGGCTCTTCGGCTCTGGGAGCAGAGGCCAGACGTTCATGCTCTACTGACTGTGCTGCTGGGCAGCCAAGAGCAACGAGCAGAGAAGTTGGATTCAAATGAACTTCTAGGTATGAAAGTGAGGAGCGACAGCAATGATGGACGCACTGGGTCAAAGCTGACTGTGTACAGAAGATTCAGAGCACCAGCTTTCCCTCCTGGCTCTTCGATTGTGGGAGCAGACGGCAACTGTTCGTGCTCTACTCACTGTGCAGCTGGGCGGCCGAGAGCAAGCTCCGAAGAGGGTACATTCAAATGGACCTTTAGGTATGAAAGCGAGGAGCGACAGCAATGATGGTGACACCGTTGCAAAGCTGACTGTGTGCTGAAGATGCCCAGCACATGCTTTCCCTCCTGGCTCTTCGGCTCTGGCAGCAGACGGCAACCGTTCGTGCTCTACTCACTGTGCAGCTGGGCGGCCGAGAGCAAGCTCCGAAGAGGGTACATTCAAATGGACCTTTAGGTATGAAAGCGAGGAGCGACAGCAATGATGGTGACACCGTTGCAAAGCTGACTGTGTGCTGAAGATGCCCAGCACATGCTTTCCCTCCCGGCTCTTCGGATCTGGGAGCAGAGGCCAGACGTTCGTGCTCTAATCGCTGAGCTACTGGGCAGCTGAGAAGCAGCTTTGGAGAGGTTGCATTCAAATGTACTTTTAGGTATGAAACCGAGGAGTGACAGCAATGATGGTGACAGCATTGCAAAGCTGACTGTGTGCTGAAGATGCCCCGCACATGCTTTTCCTCCTGGCTCTTCGACTGTGCGAGCAGACGGCAACCCTAACCCTAACCCTAACCCTAACCCTAACCCTAACCCAAACCTAAACCTAACCCTAACCCTAACCCTACCCGAACCCTAACCCTAACCCTAACCCTACCCTACCCTAACCCTAACCCTAAACCCTAAACCTAACCTAACCCTAACCCTAACCCTAACCCAACCCTAACCCTTAGCCTAACCCTATCCCTACCCCTAACCCTAACCCTAAACCTAACCATTACCCTAACCCTAACCCTAACCCCTAAACCTAACCCTAACCCTAACCCTAACCCTAACCTTAACACCTAACCCTAACCCTAACCCTAACCCTAACCCTAAGCTTTCACCAGCTTTCCCTCCTGGCTCTTCGATTGTGGAAGCAGACGGCAAGTGTTCGTGCTCTACTCACTGTGCAGCTGGGCAGCCGGGTGCAAGCTCCGAAGAGGGTGCATTCAAATGGACCTTTAGGTATGAAAGCGAGGAGCGACAGCAATGATGGTGACACCGTTGCAAAGCTGACTGTGTGCTGAAGATGCCCAGCACATGCTTACCTTCCTGGCTCTTCGGCTCTGGGAGCAGAGACCAGACGTTCGTGCTCTGCTGACTGTGCCGCTGGACAGCAAGAGCAATGAGGGGAGAAGCTGGATTAAATTGAACTTCTAGGTATGAAAGCGAAAAGCGTCAGCAATGATGGAGGCACTGTTGCAAAGCTGACTGTGTGCTGAAGATGCCCAGCACATGCTTTCCCTCCTGGCTCTTCGACTGTGGCAGCAGACGGCAACTCTAACCCTAACCCTAACCCTAACCCTAACCCTAACCCTAACCCTAACCTTATGGTTATCCCTAACCCTAAACCTAACCATAACCCTAACCCTACCCCTAACCCCTAACCCTAACCCTAACCCTAACCCTAACCCTAACCCCTAACCCTAACCCCTAACCCTAACCCTAACCCTAACCCTAACCCTAAGCTTTCACCAGCTTTCCCTCCTGGCTCTTCGATTGTGGGAGCAGACGGCAACTGTTCGTGCTCTACTCACTGTGCAGCTGGGCAGCCGAGAGCAAGCTCCGAAGAGGGTGCATTCAAATGGACCTTTAGGTATGAAAGCGAGGAGCGACAGCAATGATGGTGACACCGTTGCAAAGCTGACTGTGTGCTGAAGATGCCCAGCACATGCTTTCCTTCCTGGCTCTTCGGCTCTGGGAGCAGAGACCAGACGTTCGTGCTCTGCTGACTGTGCCGCTGGACAGCAAGAGCAATGAGCGGAGAAGCTGGATTAAATTGAACTTCTAGGTATGAAAGCGAAAAGCGTCAGCAATGATGGAGGCACTGTTGCAAAGCTGACTGTGTGCTGAAGATGCCCAGCACATGCTTTCCCTCCTGGCTCTTCGACTGTGGCAGCAGATGGCAACTCTAACCCTAACCCTAACCCTAACCCTAACCCTAACCCTAACCTTATGGTTATCCCTAACCCTAAACCTAACCATAACCCTAACCCTACCCCTAACCCCTAACCCTAACCCTAACCCTAACCCTAACCCTAACCCCTAACCCTAACCCCTAACCCTAACCCTAACCCTAACCCTAACCCTAAGCTTTCACCAGCTTTCCCTCCTGGCTCTTCGATTGTGGGAGCAGACGGCAACTGTTCGTGCTCTACTCACTGTGCAGCTGGGCAGCCGAGAGCAAGCTCCGAAGAGGGTGCATTCAAATGGACCTTTAGGTATGAAAGCGAGGAGCGACAGCAATGATGGTGACACCGTTGCAAACCTGACTGTGTGCTGAAGATGCCCAGCACATGCTTTCCCTCCTGGCTCTTCAGATCTGGGAGCAGAAGCCAGACGTTCGTGCACTAATCGTTCTGCCCCTGGGCAGCCGAGAACAAGCTTCGGAGAGGTTGCACTCAAATGGACTTTTAAGTATGAAACCGAGGAGCGACAGCAATGATGGTGACACCGTTGCAAAGCTGACTGTGTGCTGAAGATGCCCAGCACATGCTTTCCCTCCTGGCTCTTCGGCTCTGGCAGCGGACGGCAACCGCTCGTGCTCTACTCACTGTGCTGCTCGGCTGCCGAGAGAACGCTCCGAAGAGGGTGCTTTCAAATGGACGTTTAGGTATGAAAGTGAGGAGCGACAGCAATGATGGTGACACCGTTGCAAAGCTGACAGTGTGCTGAAGATGCCCAGCACATGCTTTCCCTCCGGGCTCTTCGGCTCTGGGAGCAGAGGCCAGACGTTCGTGCTCTACTGACTGTGCTGCTGGGCAGCCAAGAGGAGCGAGCAGAGAAGCTGGATTCAAATGAACTTCTAGGTATGAAAGTGAGGAGCGACAGCAATGATGGACGCACTGGGTCAAAGCTGACTGTGTACAGAAGATTCAGAGCACCAGCTTTCCCTCCTGGCTCTTCGATTTTGGGAGCAGACGGCAACTGTTCGTGCTCTACTCACTGTGCAGCTGGGCGGCCGAGAGCAAGCTCCGAAGAGGGTACATTCAAATGGACCTTTAGGTATGAAAGCGAGGACCGACAGCAATGATGGTGGCACCGTTGCAAAGCTGACTGTGTGCTGAAGATGCCCAGCACATGCTTTCCCTCCTGGCTCTTCGGCTCTGGCAGCAGACGGCAACCGTTCGTGCTCTACTCACTGTGCAGCTGGGCGGCCGAGAGCAAGCTCCGAAGAGGGTACATTCAAATGGACCTTTAGGTATGAAAGCGAGGAGCGACAGCAATGATGGTGACACAGTTGCAAAGCTGACTGTGTGCTGAAGATGCCCAGCACATGCTTTCCCTCCCGGCTCTTCGGATCTGGGAGCAGAGGCCAGACGTTCGTGCACTAATCGCTGAGCTACTGGGCAGCTGAGAAGCAGCTTTGGAGAGGTTGCATTCAAATGTACTTTTAGGTATGAAACCGAGGAGTGACAGCAATAATGGTGACAGCATTGCAAAGCTGACTGTGTGCTGAAGATGCCCCGCACATGCTTTCCCTCCTGGCTCTTCGACTGTGGGAGCAGACGGCAACCCTAACCCTAACCCTAACCCTAACCCTAACCCAAACCTAAACCTAACCCTAACCCTAACCCTACCCGAAACCTAACCCTAACCCTAACCCTACCCCTAACCCTAACCCTAACCCTAAACCTAACCCTAACCCTAACCCTAACCCTAACCCAACCCTAACCCTTAGCCTAACCCTAACCCTACCCCTAACCCTAACCCTAACCCTAAACCTAACCATAACCCTAACCCTAACCCCTAAACCTAACCCTAACCCTAACCCTAACCCCTAACCTTAACACCTAACCCTAACCCTAACCCTAACCCTAAGCTTTCACCAGCTTTCCCTCCTGGCTCTTCGATTGTGGAAGCAGACGGCAAGTGTTCGTGCTCTACTCACTGTGCAGCTGGGCAGCCGGGTGCAAGCTCCGAAGAGGGTGCATTCAAATGGACCTTTAGGTATGAAAGCGAGGAGCGACAGCAATGATGGTGACACCATTGCAAAGCTGACTGTGTGCTGAAGATGCCCAGCACATGCTTTCCTTCCTGGCTCTTCGGCTCTGGGAGCAGAGACCAGACGTTCGTGCTCTGCTGACTGTGCCGCTGGACAGCAAGAGCAATGAGCGGAGAAGCTGGATTAAATTGAACTTCTAGGTATGAAAGTGAAAAGCGTCAGCAATGATGGAGGCACTGTTGCAAAGCTGACTGTGTGCTGAAGATGCCCAGCACATGCTTTCCCTCCTGGCTCTTCGACTGTGGCAGCAGACGGCAACTCAAACCCTAACCCTAACCCTAACCCTAACCCTAAACCTAACCTTATGGTTATCCCTAACCCTAAACCTAACCATAACCCTAACCCTAACCCTAACCCCTAACCCTAACCCTAACCCTAACCCTAACCCCTAACCCTAACCCCTAACCCTAACCCTAACCCTAACCCTAAGCTTTCACCAGCTTTCCCTCCTGGCTCTTCGATTGTGGGAGCAGAAGCCAGATGTTCGTGCTCTACTCACTGTGCAGCTGGGCAGCCGAGAGCAAGCTCCAAAGAGGGTGCATTCAAATGGACCTTTAGGTATGAAAGCGAGGAGCGACAGCAATGATGGTGACACCGTTGCAAAGCTGACTGTGCTGAAGATGCCCAGCACATGCTTTCCCCCCTGGCTCTTCGGCTCTGGGAGCAGAGGCCAGACGTTCGTGCTCTAATCGCTGTGCTACTTGGCAGCTCAGAGCAAGCTCCGTAGAGGTTGCATTCGAGTGGACTTTTAGGTATGAAACCGAGGAGTGACAGCAATGATGGTGACAGCATTGCAAAGCTGACTGTGTGCTGAAGATGCCCAGCACATGCTTTCCCTCCTGGCTCTTCGACTGTGGGAGCAGACGGCAACCCTAACCCTAACCCTAACCCTAACCCTAACCCTACTCCTAACCCAACCCTAACCCTACCCCTAACCCTAACCCTAACCGTAAACCTACCCCTAACCCTAACCCTAAACCTAACCCTAACCCTAACCCTAACCCAACCCTAACCCTTAGCCTAACCCTAACCCTACCCCTAACCCTAACCCTAACCCTAAACCTAACCATAACCCTAACGGTAAACCTAACCCCTAACACTAACTAACCCTAACCTAACCCTAACCCCTAACCTTAACCCCTAACCCTAACCCTAACCCTAACCCTAAGCTTTCACCAGCTTTCCCTCCTGGCTCTTCGGATCTGGGAGCAGAAGCCAGACGTTCGTGCACTAATCGTTCTGCCCCTGGGCAGCCGAGAACAAGCTTTGGAGACGTTGCACTCAAATGGACTTTTAAGTATGAAACTGAGGAGCGACAGCAATGATGGTGACACCGTTGCAAAGCTGACTGTGTGCTGAAGATGCCCAGCACATGCTTTCCCTCCTGGCTCTTCGGCTCTGGGAGCAGAGGCCAGACGTTCATGCTCTACTGACTGTGCTGCTGGGCAGCCAAGAGCAACGAGAAGAGAAGTTGGATTCAAATGAACTTCTAGGTATGAAAGTGAGGAGCGACAGCAATGATGGACGCACTGGGTCAAAGCTGACTGTGTACAGAAGATTCAGAGCACCAGCTTTCCCTCCTGGCTCTTCGATTGTGGGAGCAGACGGCAACTGTTCGTGCTCTACTCACTGTGCAGCTGGGCGGCCGAGAGCAAGCTCCGAAGAGGGTACATTCAAATGGACCTTTAGGTATGAAAGCGAGGAGCGACAGCAATGATGGTGACACCGTTGCAAAGCTGACTGTGTGCTGAAGATGCCCAGCACATGCTTTCCCTCCTGGCTCTTCGGCTCTGGCAGCAGACGGCAACCGTTCGTGCTCTACTCACTGTGCAGCTGGGCGGCCGAGAGCAAGCTCCGAAGAGGGTACATTCAAATGGACCTTTAGGTATGAAAGCGAGGAGCGACAGCAATGATGGTGACACCGTTGCAAAGCTGACTGTGTGCTGAAGATGCCCAGCACATGCTTTCCCTCCCGGCTCTTCGGATCTGGGAGCAGAGGCCAGACGTTCGTGCTCTAATCGCTGAGCTACTGGGCAGCTGAGAAGCAGCTTTGGAGAGGTTGCAGTCAAATGTACTTTTAGGTATGAAACCGAGGAGTGACAGCAATGATGGTGACAGCATTGCAAAGCTGACTGTGTGCTGAAGATGCCCCGCACATGCTTTTCCTCCTGGCTCTTCGACTGTGCGAGCAGACGGCAACCCTAACCCTAACCCTAACCCTAACCCTAACCCTAACCCAAACCTAAACCTAACCCTAACCCTAACCCTACCCGAACCCTAACCCTAACCCTAACCCTACCCCTAACCCTAACCCTAACCCTAAACCTAACCCTAACCCTAACCCTAACCCTAACCCAACCCTAACCCTTAGCCTAACCCTATCCCTACCCCTAACCCTAACCCTAACCTAAACCTAACCATTACCGTAACCCTAACCCTAACCCCTAAACCTAACCCTAACCCTAACCCTAACCCCTAACCTTAACACCTAACCCTAACCCTAACCCTAACCCTAACCCTAAGCTTTCACCAGCTTTCCCTCCTGGCTCTTCGATTGTGGAAGCAGACGGCAAGTGTTCGTGCTCTACTCACTGTGCAGCTGGGCAGCCGGGTGCAAGCTCCGAAGAGGGTGCATTCAAATGGACCTTTAGGTATGAAAGCGAGGAGCGACAGCAATGATGGTGACACCGTTGCAAAGCTGACTGTGTGCTGAAGATGCCCAGCACATGCTTTCCTTCCTGGCTCTTCGTCTCTGGGAGGCAGAGACCAGACGTTCGTGCTCTGCTGACTGTGCCGCTGGACAGCAAGAGCAATGAGCGGAGAAGCTGGATTAAATTGAACTTCTAGGTATGAAAGCGAAAGCGTCAGCAATGATGGAGGCACTGTTGCAAAGCTGACTGTGTGCTGAAGATGCCCAGCACATGCTTTCCCTCCTGGCTCTTCGACTGTGGCAGCAGACGGCAACTCTAACCCTAACCCTAACCCTAACCCTAACCCTAACCCTAACCCTAACCTTATGGTTATCCCTAACCCTAAACCTAACCATAACCCTAACCCTACCCCTAACCCCTAACCCTAACCCTAACCCTAACCCTAACCCTAACCCCTAACCCTAACCCCTAACCCTAACCCTAACCCTAACCCTAACCCTAAGCTTTCACCAGCTTTCCCTCCTGGCTCTTCGATTGTGGGAGCAGACGGCAACTGTTCGTGCTCTACTCACTGTGCAGCTGGGCAGCCGAGAGCAAGCTCCGAAGAGGGTGCATTCAAATGGACCTTTAGGTATGAAAGCGAGGAGCGACAGCAATGATGGTGACACCGTTGCAAAGCTGACTGTGTGCTGAAGATGCCCAGCACATGCTTTCCTTCCTGGCTCTTCGGCTCTGGGAGCAGAGACCAGACGTTCGTGCTCTGCTGACTGTGCCGCTGGACAGCAAGAGCAATGAGCGGAGAAGCTGGATTAAATTGAACTTCTAGGTATGAAAGCGAAAAGCGTCAGCAATGATGGAGGCACTGTTGCAAAGCTGACTGTGTGCTGAAGATGCCCAGCACATGCTTTCCCTCCTGGCTCTTCGACTGTGGCAGCAGACGGCAACTCTAACCCTAACCCTAACCCTAACCCTAACCTTATGGTTATCCCTAACCCTAAACCTAACCATAACCCTAACCCTACCCCTAACCCCTAACCCTAACCCTAACCCTAACCCTAACCCTAACCCCTAACCCTAACCCTAACCCTAACCCTAACCCTAAGCTTTCACCAGCTTTCCCTCCTGGCTCTTCGATTGTGGGAGCAGACGGCAACTGTTCGTGCTCTACTCACTGTGCAGCTGGGCAGCCGAGAGCAAGCTCCGAAGAGGGTGCATTCAAATGGACCTTTAGGTATGAAAGCGAGGAGCGACAGCAATGATGGTGACACCGTTGCAAAGCTGACTGTGTGCTGAAGATGCCCAGCACATGCTTTCCCTCCTGGCTCTTCAGATCTGGGAGCAGAAGCCAGACGTTCGTGCACTAATCGTTCTGCCCCTGGGCAGCCGAGAACAAGCTTCGGAGAGGTTGCACTCAAATGGACTTTTAAGTATGAAACCGAGGAGCGACAGCAATGATGGTGACACCGTTGCAAAGCTGACTGTGTGCTGAAGATGCCCAGCACATGCTTTCCCTCCTGGCTCTTCGGCTCTGGCAGCGGACGGCAACCGCTCGTGCTCTACTCACTGTGCTGCTCGGCTGCCGAGAGAACGCTCCGAAGAGGGTGCTTTCAAATGGACGTTTAGGTATGAAAGTGAGGAGCGACAGCAATGATGGTGACACCGTTGCAAAGCTGACAGTGTGCTGAAGATGCCCAGCACATGCTTTCCCTCCCGGGCTCTTCGGCTCTGGGAGCAGAGGCCAGACGTTCGTGCTCTACTGACTGTGCTGCTGGGCAGCCAAGAGGAGCGAGCAGAGAAGCTGGATTCAAATGAACTTCTAGGTATGAAAGTGAGGAGCGACAGCAATGATGGACGCACTGGGTCAAAGCTGACTGTGTACAGAAGATTCAGAGCACCAGCTTTCCCTCCTGGCTCTTCAATTTTGGGAGCAGACGGCAACTGTTCGTGCTCTACTCACTGTGCAGCTGGGCGGCCGAGAGCAAGCTCCGAAGAGGGTACATTCAAATGGACCTTTAGGTATGAAAGCGAGGACCGACAGCAATGATGGTGGCACCGTTGCAAAGCTGACTGTGTGCTGAAGATGCCCAGCACATGCTTTCCCTCCTGGCTCTTCGGCTCTGGCAGCAGACGGCAACCGTTCGTGCTCTACTCACTGTGCAGCTGGGCGGCCGAGAGCAAGCTCCGAAGAGGGTACATTCAAATGGACCTTTAGGTATGAAAGCGAGGAGCGACAGCAATGATGGTGACACAGTTGCAAAGCTGACTGTGTGCTGAAGATGCCCAGCACATGCTTTCCCTCCCGGCTCTTCGGATCTGGGAGCAGAA
>NW_026893289.1:0-24696 GCF_033815535.1 Pezoporus flaviventris | reverse complement strand
TGGTCAATGGGGACACAATGGGGGTCAATGGGGGTCAACGGGATACAATGGGTCAATGGGGACACAATGGGAGTCAATGGGGGTCAATGGGGACACAATGGGATACAATGGGTTCAATGGGGCCACAATGGGATACAATGGGTTCAATGGGGCCACAATGGGATACAATGGGTTCAATAGGGCCACAATGGGATACAATATGGACACAATAGGATGCAATAGGGATACAATGGGGGTCAATGGGATACAATGGGGATACAATGGGGGTCAATGGGATACAATGGGGATCAATGGGGTCAATGGGGCCACAATGGGTTCAATGGGGTTCAATGGGGCCACAATGGGTTCAATGGGATTCAATGGGGCCACAATGTTCTAGGTTCAATGGGCACTTGGGTTCAATGGGGCACAATGGGTTCAATGGGGTTCAATGGGGACACAATGGGTTCAATGGGGTTCAATGGGGACACAATGGGTTCAATGGGTTCAATGGGGCCACAATGGGTTCAATGGGGTTCAATGGGGCCACAATGGGTTCAATGGGGCCGCAGTGGGGCCAGTACCTGGCTCCAGGTCCAGGATCATGTCCAGCGCCTGGCGGTAGTGGGGAACCTGCTCATTGAGGCCGGTGAGGTTGAACTTGTCCTGGATGTAATCCTCATCCACCTGGGAACGGGGGAATGGGATCATCGGGGGAATGGGGTCAGTGGAGGGAATGGGGGTAATGGGGTAATGGGAGCAATGGGGGTAATGGGGGCAATGGGGTAATGTGGTCAATGGGGGGAATGGGATCAATGGAGTAATGGGGTCAATGGGGGTAATGGGGGCAATGGGGTAATGTGGTCAATGGGGGAATGGGGGTAATGGGGTCAATGGGGGAATGGGAGCAATGGGGTAATGGGGTCAATGGGGTAATGGGGGCAATGGGGGGAATGGGAGCAATGGGGTAATGGGGTCAATGGGGGGAATGGGGTAATGGGGGAATGGGGGCAATGGGGTAATGGGAGCAATGGGGGTAATGGGGGCAATGGGGTAATGGGGTCAATGGGGGGAATGGGGTCAATGGGGTAATGGGAGCAATGGGGGCAATGGGGGCAATGGGGTAATGGGGTCAATGGGGGAAATGGGGGTAATGGGGGTAATGGGGTCAATGGGGGGAATGGGGTCAATGGGGGAATGGGGGCAATGTGGTAATGGGGGTCAATGGGGTAATGGGGGTAATGGGGTCAATGGGGTAAAGGGGGGAATGGGGGAATGGGGTCAATGGGGGAATGGGGGATCAGAGGGGTTTTGGGGCTGGTTTGGGGGGCAGTTTTGGGTGCTTTGGGTCTATTTTGGGTTCATTTTGGGTGGTTTGGGTCCATTTCAGGGGTTTTGGGGCAGTTTTGGGGCAGTTTTGGGTCTATTTTCAGCAGTTTTGGTCCATTTCAGGCAGTTTTTGGGTGGTTTGGGGGCAATTTTGGGTCTATTTCACGCGGTTTTGGGTCCATTTCAGGCGGTTTTGGGTGGGTTTGGGTCGGTTTTGGGTCCATTTCAGGCGGTTTTGGGTGGGTTTGGGTCAGTTTTGGGTCCATTTCAGGCGGTTTTGGGTGGGTTTGGGTCGGTTTTGGGTCCATTTCAGGCAGTTTTGGGTCCATTTCCGGCAGTTTTGGGTGGTTTTGGGTGATTTTGGGTCCATTTCAGGCGGTTTTGGGTGATTTTGGGGCACTTTTGGGTGGTTTTGGGCAGTTTTGGGGCAGTTTTGGGTGATTTTGGGTTATTTTGGGCAGTTTTGGGTGATTTTGGGGTGGTTTTTGGGTGATTTTGGGGTGATTTTGGGTGATTTTGGGTGATTTTGGGGTGGTTTTGGGTGATTTTGGGCAGTTTTGGGTGATTTTGGGTGATTTTGGGTGATTTTGGGGTGGTTTTGGGTGATTTTTGGGGTGATTTTGGGTGATTTTGGGTGATTTTGGGGTGATTTTGGGGTGATTTTGGGTGATTTTGGGTGATTTGGGGTGATTTTGGGTGATTTTGGGTGATTTTGGGGTGATTTTGGGGTGGTTTTGGGCAGTTTTGGGTGATTTGGGTGATTTTGGGGTGATTTTGGGCAGTTTTGGGTGATTTTGGGGTGATTTTGGGTGATTTTGGGGTGATTTTGGGTGATTTTGGGGTGGTTTTGGGTGATTTTGGGGTGATTTTGGGTGATTTTGGGTGATTTTGGGTGATTTTGGGGTGATTTTGGGTGATTTTGGGTGATTTGGGGTGATTTTGGGTGATTTTGGGTGATTTTGGGGTGATTTTGGGGTGGTTTTGGGCAGTTTTGGGTGATTTTGGGTGATTTTGGGGTGATTTTGGGCAGTTTTGGGTGATTTTGGGGTGATTTTGGGTGATTTTGGGGTGATTTTGGGTGATTTTGGGGTTGGTTTTGGGTGATTTTGGGGTGATTTTGGGTGATTTTGGGTGATTTTGGGGTGGTTTTGGGTGATTTTGGGTGATTTTGGGTGATTTTGGGGTGGTTTTAGGTGATTTTGGGTGATTTTGGGGTGGTTTTGGGTGATTTTGGGTGATTTTGGGGTGATTTTGGGTGATTTTGGGGTGATTTTGGGTGATTTTGGGGTGATTTTGGGGTGGATTTTGGGTGATTTTGGGTGATTTTGGGGTGATTTTGGGTGATTTTGGGGTGATTTTGGGTGCTCTGTCCCACCTCACAGAAGAATTCGTTGCCTCGGAGGCCGCAGAACCAGGAAATCCAGGAAACCTCCTCGGAGCTGCTCATGGCGGCGCCGCTCGGGGCCTATGGGGAGCCTCTGGGGGACACAGGGACCCATAGAGACCCATAGGGACCCATAGGGACCCATAGAGACCCATAGAGACCCATAGGGACCTCATAGAGACCCATAGGGACCCATAGGGACCCACACAGACCCCATAGAGACCCCTAGTGACCCATAGGGACCCCACAGAGACCCCATAGAAACCCTATTAAAACTCTATAGAGCCCCATAGGGACCTATAAGGACCCACAACCACCTAGGGAGACCCTATAGAAACCTCATTGAAACACTACAGACCCCTATAGGAACCGATAGGGTCCTACACAGACCCTATAGAGACCCTATAGTCCCCTATAGATACCCTACAGTCACCTACAGATACCCTATAGCCACCTATAGATACTCTACAGACCCCTATGGATACCCGATAGTCCCCTATAGATACCCTATAGTCCCCCTATAGAGATCCTACAGACCCCTATAGGTACCCTACAGACCCCTATGGAGACCCTATAGTCCCCTATAGATACCCCATAGCCACCTACAGATACCCTACAGTCCCCTATAGATATCCTACAGCCACCTATAGATACCCTATAGCCACCTATAGATGCCCTACAGCCACCTACAGATACCCTATAGTCCCCTATAGATATCCTATAGCCCCTATAGAGACCCTATAGCCCCCTATAGAGACCCTATAGCCCCCTATAGAGATCCTACAGACCCTATGGATACCCTGTAGACCCCTATAGATACCTATAGAAGCCCTATAGCCACCTACAGCTGTCCTATGGCCACCTAGAGATACCCTATAGATACCTATAATCTATATACACCTGTAGATACCCTAGAGCCCCTATAAATACCCTATAGAGACCCTAGAGATATTCTATAGACCCCTATAAATACTCTATAGCCACCTTTAGACACCCTATAGCCATCTATAGATGCCCTATAGCCCCTACAGATATCCTATAGCCATCTATAGATGCCCTATAGCCCCCTATAAATACCTTACAGATCCCTATAGACAACCTACAGACACCCTATGGATACCTATAGATACCCTGTAACTGCCTACAGAAACCCTATAGTCGCCTATAAATATCCTATAGCCACCTATAGATACCCTATAGACACCTATAGATGCCCTATAGCGACATAGATACCCTATAGACACCTATAGATGCCCTATAGCCGCCTATAGATGCCCTACAGCCACCCATAGATACCCTATAGACACCTATAGATGCCCTATAGCCGCCTATAGATGCGCTATAGCCACCTATAGAAATCCTGTAGCCACCTATAGATGCCCTATAGACACCTATAGATGCCCTATAACCGCATATAGATACCCTATAGACACCTATAGATGCCCTATAGCCACCTATAGATACCCTATAGCCACCTATAGATGCCCTACAGCCACACATAGATACCCTATAGACACCTATAGATGCTCTATAGCCACCTATAGATACCCTATAGCCACCTATAGATGCCCCACAGCCACCCATAGATACCCTATAGACACCTATAGATGCCCTATAACCGCATATAGATACCCTATAGACACCTATAGATGCCCTACAGCCACCCATAGATACCCTATAGACACCTATAGATGCCCTATAGCCGCCTATAGATGCCCTATAGCCACCTATAGAAATCCTATAGCCACCTATAGATGCCCTATAGGCACCTATAGAAACCCTATAGCCACCTATAGAAACCCTATAGCCGCCTATAGATACCCTATAGCCACCTATAGATGCCCTATAGGCACCTATAGAAACCCTATAAACACCTATAAATGCCCCATAGGCACCTACAGATACCCTATGGATGCCTATAAGTACCTACAGAAACCCTACAGATGCCCTACAGATACCCTATAGATACCCTACAGGTACCTACAGATACCCTATAGATACCCTACAGATACCTACAGATACCCTATAGATACCTTACAGGTACCTACAGATACCCTATAGATACCCTACAGATACCTACAGATACCCTATAGATACCTTACAGGTACCTACAGATACCCTATAGATACCCTACAGATACCTACAGATACCTATAGATACCCTACAGGTACCTACAGATACCCTATAGATGCCCCATAGCCACCTATAGGGACCTATAGGCACCCACAGACCTCCATTCAGGACCCATGGCTGCCGATAGAGCCCCACAGACAGGGCCCTAGAGGCACCCATAGCGACCCCTAAGGGCCTACGGAGCCCCACAGAGCCCTAGAGCCCCCTATAGCCCCCATAGAACCCCCATAGGCACCTATAGAAACCCCACAGAGCCCCATAGAACCCCATAGAACCCCCATAGGCACCTATAGAAACCCCACAGAGCCCCCTATAGCCCCCATAGAACCCCCATAGGCACCTATAGAAACCCCACAGAGCCCCATAGCCCCCCATAGAACCCCCATAGGCACCTATAGAAACCCCATAGAGCCCCATAGCCCCCCACAGAACCCCCATAGGCACCTATAGAAACCCCATAGAACCCCCATAGGCACCTATAGAAACCCCACAGAGCCCCATAGAACCCCCATAGGCACCTATAGAATCCCCATAGAACCCCCATAGGCACCTATAGAAACCCCACAGAGCCCCATAGCCCCCCATAGAACCCCCATAGGCACCTATAGAATCCCCATAGAACCCCCATAGGCCCCCATAGAACCCCCATAGACCCCTATAGAAACCCCATAGAAACCCCATAGCCCCCCATAGAACCCCCATAGGCCCCTATAGAAACGCCATAGAGCCCCATAGAACCCCCATAGGCCCCTATAGAAACCCCATAGAACCCTCATAGCCCCCCATAGAACCCCCATAGGCCCCTATAGAAACGCCATAGAGCCCCATAGAACCCCCATAGGGACCCATATCCACCCATAGAACCCCCACAGGCCCCTATAGAAACCCCATAGAGCCCCATAGCCCGCTGCAGGCCCCCATAGAGCCCCATTGACCCCCATAGGCACCCATAGGCCCCTATAGAAACCCCATAGCGCCCCATAACGCCCCACAGCCCCCCCATAGCGCCCCACTGACCCCCGTAGGCACCCATAGGCCCCTATAAAAACCTCATAGCGCCCCATTGAGCCCCATAGCGCCCCACAGCTCCCCCATAGCCCCACTGACCCCCGTAGGCACTCATAGGCCCCTATAGAAACCCCATAGCACCCCATTGACCCCCATAGCGCCCCATAGAGCCCCATTGAACCCCATAGGGCCCCATTGACCCCCATAGCGCCCCATAGAGCCCCACTGACCCCCATAGCGCCCCCATAGCGCCCCATAGCTCCCCACTGACCCCCATAGAGCCCCATAGCGCCCCATTGACGCCCATAGCGCCCCACTGACCCCCATAGAGCCCCATAGAGCCCCATTGACCCCATAGCGCCCCATTGACCCCCATAGCGCCCCATTGACCCCCATAGCGCCCCATTGACGCCCATAGCGCCCCATAGACGCCCATAGAGCCCCATAGCGCCCCATTGACCCCCATAGCGCCCCATAGCGCCCCACAGACGCCCATAGAGCCCCATAGCGCCCCATTGACCCCCATAGCGCCCCATAGCGCCCCATTGACGCCCATAGAGCCCCATAGCGCCCCATTGACCCCCATAGCGCCCCATAGCGCCCCATTGACCCCCATAGCGCCCCATAGAGCCCCATTGACCCCCATAGAGCCCCATAGAGCCCCATAGCGCCCCATTGACCCCCATAGCGCCCCATAGCTCCCCACTGACCCCCATAGAGCCCCATAGCGCCCCATTGACGCCCATAGCGCCCCACTGACCCCCATAGAGCCCCATAGCGCCCCATTGACCCCCATAGCGCCCCATTGACGCCCATAGCGCCCCATTGACCCCCATAGCGCCCCATTGACCCCCATAGCGCCCATAGCGCCCCATTGACCCCCATAGCGCCCCATTGACCCCCATAGCTCCCATAGCGCCCCACAGCCCCCCCATAGCGCCCTATGGAGCCCCCTCCCCCCCTCACCGCTCTCGGGGTCGCTCCGGGCCCGCTCCGCGCGCACCGCGCAGGCGCCGCTCGTCCCCTCCCCCCCCCCTCTGCAGCAGCCAATCAGCGCCCGGAGCGCGGCTGCGCCTGCGCGGGGAGGAGGGGGAGGGGGAGGGCGAGGCGGGGTGGGGGAGGGGCGGGGGCGCGCGTGCGCGGAGGGAGGCTACGCCCCTACCCCCCCCCCCTTGTATCCCCGCAGCGGTGGCGCCATAGGGGAGAGCAGCAAGGGGCCTGCCCCATAGATCGGGGTCTGACCCATGGAGCCTGACCCATAGATCTGGATCTGACCCATAGAGCCTGACCCATAGATCGGGGTCTGACCCATGGAGCCTGACCCATAGATCTGGATCTGACCCATAGAGCCTGACCCATAGATCGGGGTCTGACCCATAGAGCCTGACCCATAGATCGGGGTCTGACCCATGGAGCCTGACCCATAGATCTGGATCTGACCCATAGAGCCTGACCCATAGAGCCTGACCCATAGAGCCTGACCCATAGATCTGGATCTGACCCATAGAGCCTGCCCCATAGATCTGGGTCTGACCCATAGAGCCTGACCCATAGATCGGGGTCTGACCCATGGAGCCTGACCCATAGATCTGGATCTGACCCATAGATCTGGATCTGACCCATAGAGCCTGACCCATAGAGCCTGCCCCATAGATCTGGATCTGACCCATAGAGCCTGACCCATAGATCTGGATATGACCCATAGAGCCTGACCCATAGATCTGGATCTGACCTATAGAGCCTGCCCCATACATCTGGATCTGACCCATAGAGCCTGCCCCATAGAGCCTGCCCCATAGATCTGGATCTGACCCATAGAGTCTGACCCATAGATCTGGATCTGACCCATAGAGCCTGACCCATAGATCTGGATCTGACCCATGGATCCTGCACCATAGAGCCTGACCCATAGATCCTTACCCATAGAGCTGGACCCATAGAGCCTGATTCATAGATCTGGATCTGCCCCCATAGATCCTGCCCCATAGAGCCTGACCCATAGACCTGGATCTGCCCCATAGATGCTGACCCATAGAACCTGATCATAGAGCCTGCCCATAGATCTGGATCTGCCCCATGGATCCTGCGCCATAGAGCCTGTCCCATAGAACCTGACCCATAGATCCTAACCCATAGAGGCTGACCCATAGATCCTGAGCCATAGAGCCTGCCTCATAGATTCTGCCCCATAGAGCCTGACCCGTAGTTCTGACCCATAGATCTGGATCTGCCTCACAGATCTGCTCCATAGATCTGCCCTATAGATCCTGCCCCATAGATCCGGATCTGCCCCACAGAGCCTGCCCCATGGACCTGGATCTGCTCCACAGATCTGACCCATGGATCTGGATCTGACCCATTGATCTGCCCCATCGACCCTTCCCTGCCCCTAGATGTGCTCTGTAAGTCTGCCCCATAGCCCCGGATCTGCCCCATAGATCTGCCTCCTAGACCTGCCCATAGACCCACATCTGCCCTATAGGCCCTTCCCTGCCCCATAGATCTGCCCCGTAGCCCCACAGATCTGCCCCTGTAGCCCCACATCTGCCCCATAGCCCCATAGATCTGCCCCGTAGCCCCACATCTGCCCCATAGCCCTGCCCCATAGCCCTTTCCCAGCCCCATAGACCCCTTTCCTGCCCCACAGATGTGGGGGGCAGTTGTGGAGCAGATGTGGGGCTGGGGAGGGGGCATCTGGGGGGCTCAGGGGGCTGCCCCACAGCATCTCTTCTGTGACCCCTATGGCTGGGCCCTGGAACAGGATGAGCGTTGGGCCTGCCCCACATCCTGCCCCACACCCGCCCCACGGCTGCCCTACATCCGCCCCATGGCTTCCCCTGGGGCTGCCCCACATCCGGCCCCACAGCTACGGTTTCCCCCCACCCCGGGCGGGGCCCCACCGTCTGCCCCATAGCTCTTCATGGGACCCTTTGGAACCCCCCTGGAATGCCCCAGACCCACGGTGGAGCCCCATAGCTCATCACGGAACACCCCATAGCGCCCCATAGCTCATCATGGGACATCCCCAAACCGCCCCGGGACCCATTGGAATCCCCCTGGAATCCCCATAGTGCCCCATAGACCATTACGGGCCCCCCATAGCGCCCCATAGCTCCTCGTGGGACCCCCCCATAGCGCCCCATCTGCCCCCATAGATCTGCCCCATAGCGCCCCATAGCTCATCGTGGGACCCCCCCGTAGACCTGCCCCATCTGCCCCCATAGACCAGCCCCATAGCGCCCCATAGCTCCTTGTGGGACCCCCCCATAGCACCCCATAGCTCCTCGTGGGACCCCCCCATAGCGCCCCATCTGCCCCCATAGACCAGCCCCATAGTGCCCCATAGCTCCTTGTGGGACCCCCCCATAGCTCATCGTGGGACCCCCCCATAGCGCCCCATCTGCCCCCATAGATCTGCCCCATAGCGCCCCATAGATCACCGTGGAACACCCCATTGCACCCCACAGTGCCCCATATCCCATCACGGGACCCCCCCACAGCACCCCATAGTGCCGCATGGGACACCCCATAGGACACCCATAGCCCCCCATAGCACATCATGGGGCACCCCATAGCTCCCTATAGTGCCCCATAGCCCATCATAGGACACCCTATAGCACCCCATAGCCTACCATGGAACACCCCATAGCACACCACACTGCCCATAGGGACACCCCATAGGGCACCCATTGCCCTCCATAGTGCCCCATAGCCCATCATGGAGCACCCCAGAGCGCCCCATAGCTCATCATGGGATGCCCCATAGCGCCCCATAGCTCCCCATAGGGACACTCACCACCCCCCCCCCCCCCCAGCACCCCATTGCCTACCGTGGAACACCCCATAGCACCCCATAGAACCGTCATGGGACCCCCCCATAGGGACACCCCATAGGACACCCATAGCCCTCCATAGTGCCCCATAGCACCCCATAACCCATCATGGGACACCCCGTAGCACCCCATGGTGCCCCATAGCCCATCATGGGACCCCCCCCATAGCACCCTATAGCCCATCACGTCCCCCCGTTGCACCCCACAGTGCCCTATAGCTCATCATGGGACACCCCATAGGACACCTATAGTGCCCCATAGCTCATCATGGGACCCCCATAGCCCTCCCATAGCTCCCCATAGCCCATCATGCGAACCCCCATAGCTCCCCATAGCCCATCATGGGAACCCCCATAGCTCCCCATAGCCCATCATGGGAACCCCCATAGCGCCCCATAGCCATCATTGGACACCCCATAGCGCCCCATAGCCCATCATTGGACACCCCATAGCTCCCCATAGCCCATCATTGGACGCCCCATAGCCCCCCCATAGCCCATCATTGGACGCCCCATAGCCCATCATTGGACACCCCATATCCCCCCCATAGCTCCCCATAGCCCATCATTGGACACCCCATAGCCCCCCCATAGCTCCCCATAGCCCCCCATAGCTCCCCATAGCCCCCCCATAGCTCCCCATAGCTCCCCATAGCTCCCCATAGCTCCCCATAGCCCCCCCATAGCCCCCCATCGCGCCCCATAGCCTCCCCATAGCTCCCCATAGCTCCCCCATAGCTCCCCATAGCCCCCCATAGGCCCCCCATCGCGCCCCATAGCCCCCCCATAGCTCCCCATAGCCCCCCCATAGCTCCCCATAGCCCCCCCATAGCTCCCCATAGCCCCCCATCCCGCCCCATAGCCCCCCCATAGCTCCCCCATAGCTCCCCATAGCTCCCCATAGCCTCCCCATAGCTCCCCATCGCGCCCCATAGCCCCCCCATAGCCCCCATCACCCCTCCCCCCCCCAGGGGAACCCCCCTCCCCCCATCGGGGCCGTTCCAACGCCCGGAAGCGGGGGCGGGGAAACCCCCACCCCTCCCCCCCCCTCCCCCTCCCCCTCCTTTCAGTGCCCGGGTGTGGGGGGAGGGACCGGATACCCCCCCCCTCCCCCTCCCCCCCCCCCCAGGGCCTTAAAGGGCCCGCGGCGGCCTCAGGCGGGAGCTGGAACCGGAGCCATGGCCCCGCCCCCCGGCCCCGCCCTGGGCCCGATCCTGATCCCGGTCCTGATCCCGGTCCTGAGCCTCGGCCTCGGCCTGCCCCGGGTACCGGAACCCGGGCGCGGGATCACGTGGGATCGGGGGGGGATCACGTGGGATTGGGGGGGATCGGGGGGGGGTCGTGGGGGGGGAGGAGGGGGGGATCATGGGGGATCGGGGGGGGATCACGTGGGGGAATCGTGTGGGATCATGTGGGATCATGGGGGGGGATCATGGGGGATCTGGGTGGGATCACGTGGGATCATGTGGGGGAATCGTGTGGGATCATGTGGGATGGGGGGGATCATGTGGGATCTGTGTGGGATCATGGGGAATCATGTGTGTGGGATCATGTGGGATCTGTGTGGGATCATGTGGGGGAATCGTGTGGGATCATGTGGGATCATGGGGAATCATGTGTGTGGGATCATGTGGGATGGGGGGGATCATGTGGGATCATGTGTGTGGGATCATGTGGGATCTGTGTGGGATCATGTGGGGGAATCGTGTGGGATCATGTGGGATGGGGGGGATCATGTGTGTGGGATCATGTGGGATCTGTGTGGGATCATGGGGGGATCGTGTGGGATCACGTGGGAGCACATGGGATCTGTGTGGGATCATGTGGGATGGGGGGGATCATGTGGGATCATGTGTGTAGGATCACGTGGGAGCACATGGGATCTGTGTGGGATCATGGGGGATGGGGGGGATCATGTGGGATCATGTGTGTAGGATCACGTGGGAGCACATGGGATCTGTGTGGGATCATGGGGGATGGGGGGGATCATGTGGGATCATGTGTGTGGGATCATGGGGAATCATGTGGGATCTGTGTGGGACCGTGTGGGATCTATGTGGGATGGGGGGGGGGATCATGTGGGATCTGTGTGGGATCATGTGGGAGCACATGGGATTTGTGTGGGATCATGGGGGATCTGTGTGGGATCATGGGGGAGCACATGGGATGGGGGGGGATCATGGGGGATCTGTGTGGGATCATGTGTGTGGGATCACATGGGAGCACATGGGATGGGGGGGGGATCATGTGGGATCATGTGTGTGGGACCGTGTGGGATCTATGTGGGATGGGGGGGGATCATGTGGGATCTGTGTGGGATAATGTGAGATCATGTGTGTGGGATCATGTGTGCGGGATCACATGGGATCATGTGGGATCATGTGTGTGATCCATGTGTGATCCATGTGTGTCCATGTGTATCCATGTGTGTCCATGTGTATCCATGTATCCATGTGTGATCCATGTGTGTGATCCATGTGTGTCCATGTGTGATCCATGTGTGTCCATGTGTATCCATGTATCCATGTGTGATCCATGTGTGTGATCCATGTGTGTCCATGTGTATCCATGTATCCACGTGTGTCCATGCATCCATGTGTGTCCATGTGTATCCATGTATCCACGTGTCCATGCATCCATGCGTGTCCGTCCCTGGTACCAACCATGTGTCCATCCATGTGTGTCCTTGTATCCATGTGTGTCCATACCTGCCTGTCTCCATCCCCGTCTCCATCCCTATATCCCTGTCTCCATCCCTATATCCCTGTCTCCATCCCTGTCTCCATCCCTATATCCCTGTCTCCATCCCTGTCTCCATCCCTATATCCCTGTCTCCATCCCTGTCTCCATCCCTGTATCCCTATATCCCTGTATCCCTGTCTCCATCCCTGTCTCCATCCCTGTCTCCATCCCTATATCCCTGTCTCCATCCCTGTCTCCATCCCTGTATCCCTATATCCCTGTATCCCTGTCTCCATCCCTGTCTCCATCCCTGTCTCCATCCCTATATCCCTGTCTCCATCCCTGTCTCTATCCCTGTATCCCTATATCCCTGTATCCCTGTCTCCATCCCTGTCTCCATCCCTGTCTCCATCCCTATATCCCTGTCTCCATCCCTGTCTCTATCCCTGTATCCCTATATCCCTGTATCCCTGTCTCCATCCCTGTCTCCATCCCTGTCTCCATCCCTATATCCCTATATCCCTGTATCCCTGTCTCCATCCCTGTATCTCTGTCTCCATCCCTGTCTCCATCCCTGTCTCCATCCCTGTCTCCATCCCTGTATCCCTATATCCCTATATCCCTGTCTCCATCCCTGTCTCCATCCCTGTCTCCCTGGGTCCCTCTCTCCCATTGACCCCTCTCTCCCCACAGGAATCCCCAGAGCTGCCGATGCCCCCATTGATGGGTGAGAGACAATTCCCATACCCCCTATCCCATAATACCCCATAATATCCCACAATATCCCATAATATCCCACAATATCCCATAATATCCCATAATATCCCACAATATCCCATAATATATTCCCTTTGTCCCTACAGCAGGCCCCAAGCTGCTGCATGACCCCTATGGGGACAAACCTGCTGCTCACGTTGTGGGTGAGTGCCAATGGGGCGATATGGGGGGTGGATATAGGGGGTATTATGGGATAGGGGGTATTATGGGATATTATGGGGTATTATGGGATATTATGGGGTATTATGGGATATGGGGTATGGATATATGGGGTATGGGATATGGGATATGGGATGTGGGGTATGGGATATGGGATGTGGGGTATGGGATATGGGGTATGGGATATGGGGTATGGGGTATGGGGTATGGGAAATGGGATATGGATATATGAGATATGGGGTATTATGGGATATGGGGTATGGAGTATGGGGTATGGGATATGGATATGATCTATTGGATCTATGGGGTATGGATACAGGATATGGATGTATTGGGTATATGGGATATGGATATGGGATATGGATATGGATATACAACATATGAGGTATGGATATATGGGATATATGGGATATGGATCTATTGGGGATATGGGATATGGGTATGGGATATGGATCTATGGGATATGGATCTATGGGATATAGATCTATGGGATATGGGTATGGGATATGGATATGGGATATGGGTATGGGATATGGGGTATTATGGGATATGGATGTATGGGATATGGATATGGGGTATTATGGGATATGGGATATGGGATATGGGTTATTATGGGATATGGATAAGGGATATGGAGTACTATGGGATTTGGATATATGAGTTATAGATCTATGGGATATAGATATAGGATATGGATATGGGATATGAGTTATTATGGGATATGGATGTATGGAATATGAATATATGGGAGATGGATGTATGGAACATGGATACGGGATATGGGTGTACGGAATATGGATGTATGGGATATGGGTATGGGATATGGATATGGGATATAGGGTATTATGGGATATGGATATGGGATATGGATATGGGGTATTATGGGATATGGATATGGGATATGGATATGGGATATGGGGTATTATGGGATATGGATATGGGATATGGATATGGGGTATTATGGGATATGGATATGGGATATGGATATGGGATATGGGGTATTATGGGATATGGATATGGGATATGGGTATGGGATATGGGGTATTATGGGATATGGATATGGGATATGGATATGGGATATGGGTTATTATGGGATATGGATATGGGATATGGATATGGGATATGGGGTATTATGGGATATGGACATGGGATATGGGTTATTACGGGCCATGGATCTACGGGACATGGATGTGGCTCTATCAGCTCTCCGGGACACGGATCCGGATCCATCCATCCCCTCCCCCGCAGCCTCCTCCTCCTCCCCCTCCCTCCAATGGGCCGCCGACGTGGCTCCCGCGCAGATGCGCAACGGGGTCCGTCTCCACGGCAACCGCCTCGTGGTCCCTCGCGACGGCCTCTACTTCGTCTACGCCGCCGCCGCCTTCCACGGGGGATGGGATGAGGATGATGATGATGATGATGACGACAACAAAGCGGGGGAGGGGCGAGGCTGCCCCTCCCCCCCCTCCCCCCCTCCCCCCCCTTTGCTCCGCTTGGCCGTGTCCCGTTATTCCCAAGAGTATCCCCAGGATGTGCCCCTGCTCACGGCCGTGCGCTCCGTGTGCGCCGGATGCCATAGAGACCGGAGGCGGTGTTGCTATGGAGACCGGAGATGCCGTTGCCATGGAGACCGGAGATGCCGTTGCCACGGAGACCGGAGGCGGCGTTGCCACGGCGACCGGCATCCCCGCTGTTGCCGTGGCGACGGGCTGTGGGTCGAGTCCCTGTACCAGGGCGCCGTGTTCCAGCTGCGCCGAGGGGACCAATTGGCCGCCACCACCACGGCCGGGAGGTTCCTGGACCTGCACGGGGGGGGGAGGGCTTATTTTGGGGTGGTGGGGGTGGATTGAAGGGGGGGAGGGGAGGGGGGGGGGGGAGGGGGCAATGGGGGGAGATATGGAGCAAGAGGGGTCAATGGAGAGCGATGCGGATCAATAGGGGTCAATGGAGAGCGATGCGGATCAATAGGGGTCAATGGAGAGCAATGCAGATCAATGGGGTCAATGGAGAGCGATACGGATCAATAGGGGTCAATGGAGAGCAATGCAGATCAATGGGGTCAATGGAGAGCGATACGGATCAATAGGGGTCAATGGAGAGCAATAGGGATCAATAGGGGTCAATGGAGAGCAATGCAGATCAATGGGGTCAATGGAGAGCGATACGGATCAATAGGGGTCAATGGAGAGCAATAGGGATCAATGGGGTCAACGGAGAGCAATAGGGATCAATAGGGGTCAATGGAGAGCGATGCGGAGCAATAGGGATCAATGGAGAGCAATAGGGGTCAATAGGGGTCAATGGAGAGCGATACGGATCAATAGGGATCAATGGAGAGCAATAGGGAGCAATAGGGATCAATGGAGAGCAATAGGGAGCAATAGGGGTCAATGGAGGGCAATAGGGAGCAATAGGGATCAATAGGGGTCAATGGAGAGCAATACGGATCAATAGGGGTCAATGGAGAGCAATAGGGAGCAATGGGGAACAATAGGGGTCAATAGCGATACGGATCAATAGGGATCAATGGAGAGCAATACGGATCAATAGGGGTCAATAGGGGTCAATGGAGAGCAATAGGGAGTGATGGGGAGCAATAGGGGTCAATGGAGAGCAATGCGGATCAATAGGGGTCAATGGAGAGCAATGCGGATCAATAGGGGTCAATGGAGAGCGATACGGATCAATAGGGATCAATAGGGGTCAATGGAGAGCAATAGGGGTCAATGGAGAGCAATAGGGATCAATAGGGGTCAATGGAGAGCAATACAGATCAATAGGGGTCAATGGAGAGCGATACGGATCAATAGGGGTCAATGAAGAGCAATACGGATCAATAGGGGTCAATGGAGAGCGATGCAGATCAATTGGGGTCAACGGAGAGCAATAGGGATCAATAGGGGTCAATGGAGAGCGATGCGGATCAATTGGGGTCAACGGAGAGCAATAGGGATCAATAGGGGTCAATGGAGAGCAATAGGGATCAATAGGGGTCAATAGAGAGTGATGCGAATCAATAGGGGTCAATGGAGAGCAATAGGGAGCAATAGGGGTCAATGGAGAGTAATAGGGATCAATAGGGGTCAATAGAGAGCGATGCGGATCAATAGGGGTCAATGGAGAGCGATACAGATCAATAGGGGTCAATAGGGATCAATGGAGATCAATAGGGACCAATAGGGACCAATAGGGATCAATGGAGATCAATAGGGATCAATGGAGATCAATAGGGACCAATAGGGATCAATGGAGATCAATAGGGATCAATAGGGACCAATAGGGATCAATGGAGATCAATGGAGATCAATAGGAACCACTAGGGACCAATAGGGATCAATGGAGATCAATAGGGATCAATAGGGACCAATAGGGATCAATGGAGATCAATAGGGATCAATAGGGACCAATAGGGATCAATAGGGACCAATAGAGATCAATGGAGATCAATAGGGATCAATAGGGACCAATAGGGATCAATAGGAACCAATAGGGATCAATAGGGATCAATAGGGACCAATAGGGATCAATGGAGATCAATAGGGATCAATAGGAACCAATAGGGATCAATAGGAACCAATAGGGATCAATAGGAACCAATAGTGATCAATGGAGGTGTGGGGGCAGGGTTCTCGGGGGGGGAGGGGCCGTTATTTATTGCGCTATTTATGTATTTATGGGGCCTCTTTTGGGGTGAAACCGCGGGGTTTTGGGGCTCTGACGTCACCGGAACCCCCAATAAACGGACGCTGGAAAGTCCCGAGTGTCGCGGCCCCATTGACCTGCCCCATAGATCCGCCCCCTATAGATCCGCCCTATAGACCCGCCCCATAGATCCGCCCCCTATAGATCCGCCCTATAGACCCGCCCCATAGATCCACCCCCTATAGATCCGCCCTATAGACCCGCCCCATAGATCCGCCCCTATAGATCCGCCCCATAAATCCGCCCTATAGACCCTCCCCATAGACCCACCCCACAGACCCACCCCATAGATCCACCCCATAGACCCTCCCCATAGATCCACCCCACAGACCCTCCCCATAGACTCTCCCCATAGATCCACCCCACAGACCCTCCCCATAGACCCTCCCCATAGATCCACCCCACAGACCCACCCCATAGATCCACCCCACAGACCATCCCCATAGATCCACCCCATAGATCCACCCCACAGACCCACCCCACAGACCCTCCCCACAGACCCACCCCATAGATCCACCCCACAGACCATCCCCATAGATCCACCCCATAGATCCACCCCACAGACCCGCCCCATAGACCCTCCCCCAGACCTGCCCCATAGACCCTCCCCATAGATCCACCCCATAGATCCACCCCACAGACCCTCCCCACAGACCCAACCCATAGATCCACCCCATAGATCCACCCCCCAGACCCACCCCATAGATCCACCCCACAGACCCACCCCATAGATCCACCCCACAGACCCACCCCACAGACCCACCCCATAGATCCACCCCATAGATCCACCCCACAGACCCTCCCCATAGACCCTCCCCACAGACCCACCCCATAGACCCTCCCCATAGATCCACCCCACAGACCCTCCCCATAGACCCACCCCATAGACCCACCCCACAGACCCACCCCATAGATCCACCCCATAGATCCACCCCACAGACCCTCCCCATAGACCCTCCCCATAGATCCACCCCATAGATCCACCCCACAGACCCTCCCCATAGACCCTCCCCACAGACCCACCCCATAGACCCTCCCCATAGATCCACCCCACAGACCCACCCCATAGATCCACCCCACAGACCCTCCCCATAGATCCACCCCACAGACCCACCCCATAGACCCTCCCCATAGATCCACCCCATAGATCCACCCCATAGATCCACCCCATAGACCCTCCCCATAGATCCACCCCATAGATCCACCCCATAGACCCACCCCATAGACCCACCCCACAGATCCACCCCATAGATCCACCCCACAGACCCTCCCCACAGACCCAACCCATAGATCCACCCCATAGATCCACCCCCCAGACCCACCCCATAGACCTCCCCATAGATCCACCCCACAGACCCACCCCATAGATCCACCCCATAGATCCACCCCATAGATCCACCCCACAGACCCACCCCCATAGATCCACCCCATAGATCCACCCCACAGACCCACCCCATAGACCCTCCCCATAGATCCACCCCATAGATCCACCCCACAGACCCACCCCATAGATCCACCCCACAGACCCTCCCCATAGATCCACCCCATAGATCCCACCCCCCAGACCCACCCCATAGATCCACCCCACAGACCCACCCCATAGATCCACCCCATAGATCCACCCCATAGATCCACCCCACAGACCCTCCCCATAGATCCACCCCATAGATCCACCCCACAGACCCACCCCATAGATCCACCCCATAGATCCACCCCACAGACCCTCCCCATAGATCCACCCCATAGACCCACCCCACAGATCCCTCCCCATAGACCCTCCCCATAGATCCACCCCATAGACCCACCCCATAGACCCTCCCCCATAGATCCACCCCCATAGATCCTCCCCATCTCCCCTTCACCCCCCGTTCCCATAGCAACCACGCCGTTGCCCCCCCCCCCCCCCCGCTGTTACCCCGGCAACCAACCCCCCCCTCCGTTACCACGGCAACGCCTCCTCCCTCCCCTTCCTCCTCCGCGCTCTCCCATTGGCCCAGCCCACCTCCGCCTCAACCAATAGCGTCTTGAGCCGCGCAGGAAGAAGCCGGAAGTGGCCGCGGGGTCGCTGCCGGCATCAAGGAGGAAGGCGGCGGGGTAGGGGGGGGGGGGTCCCCGGTTCATCCGCCCCCATCCGCCCCCACCGACGCCATCCGCTCCCTCCACCCCCTCCTCCGCGTCCGCCATCGCTCCCCGGACTCCATCCGGTGGGTATGGCGGGGCGGATGGCGGCCATTTAACCCCCAACACCCCCCCCCCCTCCCCTCCATTTCCCTTTCCCCTTTCATCGCCTCCATCTTGCCTCCAGCTTCCAAGATGGCGGCGGCGGCGGCGTGAAGGCCCATGTCGGTACCGCGGCGAGGGCCGATGCGTTGGCAGCGCGATGAGCGATCGCCCGGCGGCGAGGGGCAGGGAGGGCCGGCGCTACGCTTGCCTCAGCCTCGCTGACACCTACCGGGGCCGCCCGCTCGACGCTCCGAGGGCCGCCGGTAACGGAACCGGAGCTCCGCTTCCCTTATCCCCCCCCCTCTTTATCCCCGTTAACCGGATGCATTGAAGCGGGATCCAAACCTCTCTCCGGTGACTCCGTTACCCGCCTCCGTTGCAGCGGTGGCCGCCATGGGCTGCAGAGCCTGGGGAAGGTACCGGCCCGCCGCATGCCCCCCCCCGCCAACTTACCGAGCCTGAAGGCCGAGAACAAAGGCAACGACCCCAACGTGGCCTTGGTGCCCCGCGACGGCTCGGGATGGGCCAGCAGGCAGGAGGGCGGCGAGCCCCGGAGGTGAGCGGAGGAACGGGGGGGGGGAGTGGGAGAACGGGGGAACAGCCGCGAGTTAACGGAGGGAGGGAGGCATGGCAACGGGATGGAGGGGGGGGGGGGCTGTTACCGGGAACTGCTTCTACCCCCCCCGCCGGTTCCATTGGTGGTGAGGGAACAGCGTGGGGTAACCATGGTAACGGGGGGGCTGTTACCGGTAATTGCTTCTACCCCCCCCGCCGCCGGTTCCATTGGTGGTGAGGGAACAGCGTGGAGTAACCATGGTAACGGGGCGGCTGTTACCGGTAACGGCTTCTACCCCCCCCCCCCCCCCGTTTCCATTGGTGGTGAGGGAACAGCGTGGGGTAACGGAGGGGGTAACCATGGTAACGGGGCGGCTGTTACCGGTAACGGCTTCTACCCCCCCCCCCCCCAGTTTCCATTGGTGGTGAGGGAACAGCGTGGAGTAACCATGGTAACGGGGCGGCTGTTACCGGTAACGGCTTCTCTCCCCCCCCCCGGTTCCAATTGGTGGTGAGGGAACAGCGGGGGGTAACCATGGTAACGGGGGGCTGTTACCGGTAACGGCTTCTCTCCCCCCCCCCCCCGCCGCACTTCCCATTGGTGGTGAGGGAACAGCGTGGGGTAACCATGGCAACGGGGCGGCTGTTACCGGTAACGGCTTCTACCCCCCCCCCCCCCCGTTTCCATTGGTGGTGAGGGAACAGCGTGGAGTAACCATGGTAACGGCTTCTCTCCCCCCCCCCCGGTTCCAATTGGTGGTGAGGGAACAGCGTGGAGTAACCATGGTAACGGGGGGGGCTGTTACCGGTAACGGCTTCTCTCCCCCCCCCCCCCGGTTCCAATGGTGGTGAGGGAACAGCGGGGGGTAACCATGGTAACAGGGGGGGGGTTACCGGTAGCGTCCTCTCTCTCCCCCCCCCCGTTCCCATTGGTGGTGAGGGAACAGCGGGGGGTAACCATGGTAACGGGGGGGGGGCTGTTACCGGTAACTGATTCTTCCCTCCCCCCCCCCGCCGCAGTTCCCATTGGTGGTGAGGGAACAGCGGGGGGTAACCATGGTAACGGGGGGGCTGTTACCGGTAACCGCTTCTCCCCCCCCCGCCGTTCCCATTGGTGGTGCGGTGGGAGGTGAGGGAACAGCTGGGGTAACTGAGGGGGGGTAACCATGGCAACGGGGGGTGGCTGTTAGGGGAACCCCCCCCCATTGCTGATGCTGTGGAGGGGTGAGCAGGCCCTGGAGCGTGGTGGGGAGGGGGGGGGGGTGTGGGAGGTGATGGGAACAGCGCGGGGTAACCAGGGTAACGGAGGGCGGTAACCATGGCGACCCGCCGCAGTTCCGAGCACTCAGCACCTCCCCGCCGCTGTCGCCGTCGCCGCTGGATTCGCAGACGCCTGCGGCCGGCAGCCAGAAGGGGAAGGGGGGGGCAGCGAGCCCCGAGGTGGGCACCGGGACCCCCAAATCCCCCCCCAGGGACCCCCAAATCCCCCCTTTGGGACCTCCAAATCCCCCCCTTTGGACCCCCAAATCCCCCCTTTGGGACCCCCAAATCCCCCCCTTTGGGGACCCCCAAATCCCCCCCTTTGGGACCCCAAATCCCCCCCCAGGGACCCCCAAATCCCCCCCTTTGGGACCCCCAAATCCCCCCCTTTGGGACCCCCAAATCCCCCCTTTGGAACCCCAGATCCCCCTTTGGGATCTCCAAATACCCCCCTTTGGATCCCCAAATCCCCCCCTTTGGACCCCCAAATCCCCCCTAGGGACCCCCAAATCCCCCTTTGGAACCCCCAAATCCCCCCCCCTTTGGAACCCCCAAATCCCCCCCCCTTTGGAACCCCCAAATCCCCCCCCCTTTGGAACCCCCAAATCCCCCCCCCCCTTTGGACCCCCAAATCCCCCCCCCTTTGGACCCCCAAATTCCCCCCCCCCTTTGGACCCCCATAATCCCCCCCCAGGGACCCCATAATCCCCCCCCAGGGACCCCCAAAATCCCCCCTTTGGAACCCCCAAATCCCCCCCTAGGGACCCCAAAATCCCTTTGGGACCCCCAAATACCCCCTAGGGACCCCCAAATCCCCCCAGGGACCCCAGCATCCATTTGGGACCCCCAAATCCCCCCCTAGGGACCCAACCGATTCCCCCCTTGGGACCCCCAAATCCCCCCTTGGGACCCCCAAATAACCCACTAGGGACCTCCAAATTCCCCCCTAGGGACCCCAGCATCCATTTGGGACCCCCAAATCCCCCCCTTGTGACCCCCCAAATCCCCCCCCAGGGACCCCCAAATCCCCCCTCTTGGGACCCCCAAATCCCCCCCCTAGGGCTCCCAGCATCCCTTTGGGACCCCCAAATCCCCCCCTATAGATCCCTTTTACCCCTCCATAGCCCCAGTTTCCCCCCATAGACCCCCAAACCCTTCTCTGACTCCCATAGACCCCTCTACCCTCTCATAAGCCCCTATAGAGCCCCCTCCATTGACCCCAAAGTCCCCCATAACCCCCTATAGAGCCTCCCCATTGACCCCCTTGAGACCCCCATAACCCCTTATAGAGCCCCCCATTGACCCTCTTTACCCCCATAACCCCCTATAGAGCCCCCATTGACCCCCTTTACCCCCCCATAACCCCCTATAGACCCACCCCCGACCCCCTTTACCCCCCCATAACCCCCTATAGAGCCCCCATTGACCCCCTTTACCCCCCCATAACCCCTTATAGAGCCCCCCATTGACCCCCTTTACCCCCCCATAACCCCTTATAGAGCCCCCATTGACCCCCTTTACCCCCTATAACCCCCTATAGAGCCCCATTGACCCCCTTTACCCCCCCATAACCCCTATAGACCCAACCCCAGACCCCCCTTTACGCCCCTATAGAGCCCCCTATTGACCCCCTTTACCCCCTATAACCCCTATAGAGCCCCCATTGACCCCCTTTACCCCCCCATAACCCCTTATAGAGCCCCCCAGACCCCCTTTACCCCCATAACCCCCCTATAGACCCACCCCCAGACCCCCTTTACCCCCCTATAGAGCCCCCTATTGACCCCCTTTACCCCCTATAGAGCCCCATTGATCCCCTTTACCCCCCATAACCCCATATAGAGCCCCCCAGACCCCCTTTACGCCCCTATAGAGCCCCCTATTGACCCCCTTTACCCCCTATAACCCCCTATAGAGCCCCCATTGACCCCCTTTACCCCCCATAACCCCCATTTCCCCCCATAGACCCCCCCCCGCCCGCAAGCGGGGCAAAGTCCTGGGCTCAGGCCAGCGGTACCCAAGGACCCCCAGCCGATGGTGAGTGCCTCCCCCCCGCCCCATATCACATGATCCCTCCACCGTGTATCACGTGAGGCTGACCACGTGACCCGCAGGCTCCCGGGCGCCCGTGCTGCCGGGCCGGTTCTCCCGGGGAGGAGTTTCCCACCCTGCGGGCGGGAGGAGACCCGGAGAGGGGCGCCCGCGAGCGGGACGGTGCCGGCGCGTGGTGTGGGCGCGCACCGAGCCCCCGCCCCCACGGTGAGTGCCCGGCCCCGCCATCCCATAATGCACAGCCCGTCACCGCCATCCGTCACAGACATCCCATAATGCACAGCCCGTCACCGCCATCCCGTCACCGCCATCCCGTCACAGACATCCCATAATGCACAGCCCGGCCCCGCCATCCCGTCACCGCCATCCCATAATGCATAGCTTGTCACCGCCATCCCATAATGCACAGTCCATCACCGCCATCCCATAATGCACAGCCCGGCCCCGCCATCCCATAATGCACATCCCGTCACCGCCATCCCATAATGCACAGTCCATCACCGCCATCCCATAATGCACATCCCGTCACCGCCATCCCATAATGCACGGCCCGTCACCGCCATCCCATAATGCACAGTGCATCACCGCCATCCCATAATGCACATCCCATAATATGCATCCTATAGCGTGCATCCCATAATGATCCCATTACCCCCATTGCCCCCCACTGACCCCATTACCCCATTACCCCCACTGACCCCTTGCCCCCCATTGCCCCCCATTACCCCCATTGACCCCCATTACCCCCACTGACCCCCATGACCCCCATTGACCCCATTGCCCCCCATTACCCCCGTTGCCCCCCACTGACCCCATTACCCCCATTGCCCCCCATTACCCCCATTACCCCCACTGACCCCATTGCCCCCCATTATCCCCATTACCCCCCATTGCCCCCCATTAACCCTATTGATCCCCCACTGACCCCACTGCCCCCCATTACCCCCATTAGCCCCATTGTGCCCCACTGACCCCGTTGCCCCCCATTACCCCATTGCCCCCCATTGCCCCCCATTACCCCCATTACCCCCATTGCCCCCATTACCCCCACTGACCCCATTACCCCCCATTACCCCCCATTACCCCCATTACCCCATTACCCCCCATTATCCCCATTACCCCCATTGACCCCCATTACCCCCATACCCCCATTACCCCCATTATCCCCATTACCCCCCATTACCCCCATTACCCCCACTGACCCCATTACCCCCATTACCCCCATTACCCCCATTACCCCCATTGACCCATTACCCCCATTACCCCCATTACCCCCATTACCCCCATTACCCCCATTACCCCCATTACCCCCATTATCCCCTTATCCCCATTACCCCCATTACCCCCATTACCCCCCATTACCCCCATTACCCCCCATTACCCCCATTGACCCCATTACCCCCATTACCCCCATTACCCCCATTACCCCCATTACCCCCATTACCCCCCATTACCCCCATTACCCCCATTACCCCCATTGACCCCATTACCCCCATTACCCCCATTACCCCCATTACCCCCATTACCCCCATTACCCCCCATTACCCCATTACCCCCATTACCCCCATTACCCCCCATTACCCCCACTGACCCCATTGCCCCCCATTGCAGTGGGGCCGAG
>NW_026893288.1:0-35746 GCF_033815535.1 Pezoporus flaviventris | reverse complement strand
TGGGGGCGCTGTTGCCCCCCATCCTATAAAGGCACTTATGGGGTGGGGGGGGGGGGACACCCCCTCAGCCCCCCCTCCCCCCCTTGGGTCCCATAGGGGGGCAGCTCCGTTCCCCCCTTTGTGGATGGGGGGGGAGCATTTGGCACTTGGGTGAGGGGTGGGGAAGTGATGTCCGCTCCTGGTATAGGGAATGGGGGATGGGAATGGGGGATGGGGGATGGGAATGGGAATGGGAATGGGGGAATGGGGGATGGGAATGGGAATGGGGATGGGAATGGGGGATGGGAATGGGGAATGGGGGATGGGAATGGGAATGGGGAATGGGGAACATGGAATGGGAAATGCAAAACAGGGAATGGGGGATCGGGAATGGGGGATGGGAATGGGGGATGGGGAATTGGGGATGGGAATGGGGAATGGGGGATGGGGAACATGGAATGGGAAATGCAAAACAGGGAATGGGGGATCAGGAATGGGGGATGGGAATGGGAATGGGGAATGGGGAATTGGGGATGGGGAACATGGAATGGGAAATGCAAAACAGGGAACGGGGGATGGGGAATGGAAAACAGGGAATGGGGAATGGGGGATGGGGAATGGGGAATGGAAAACAGGGAATGGGGAATGGGGGATGGGAAACAGGGAAGGGTGAATGGGGAATAGGGAATTGAAAACAGGGAATATAGAATGGAAAATAGGAAATACAGGATGGGCAATAGGGAATGGGGAATGGAGAGTAGGGAATGGAGAATAAGGAATAGGGAATGGGGAATGGAGAATAGGGAATAGAGAACGCTAACAGGGAACAGAGAATATGGAAGGAGCATTAAGGAATAAGGAACAGGGAAGAGTGAACAGGGAATGGAGAACAGGGAATGGGGAATGGGGAATTGAAAACAGAGAATATAGAATGGAAAATAGGAAATACAGGATGGGCAATAGGGAATGGGGAATGGAGAATAGGGAATAGAGAACGCTAACAGGCAACAGAGAATATGGAAGGAGCATTAAGGAATAAGGAACAGGGAAGAGTGAACAGGGAATGGAGAACAGGGAACAGAGAATAGGGAATAGAGAACAGGGAATGGGGAATGGGGAAAAGGGAATAGAGAACAGGGAATGGGGAATGGGGAAAAGGGAATGGGGAATGGAGAAAAGGGAATAGGGAATGGGAACAGGGAATGGGGAAAAGGGAATGTGGGATGGAGAATAGGGAATAGGGAATGGGAATAGGGAATGGGGAAAAGGGAATGGGGAATGGAGAAAAGGGAATAGGGAATGGGAATAGGGAATGGGGAAAAGGGAATGGGGAATGGAGAATAGAGAATGGAGAATAGGGAATGGGGAATGGGGGATGGAGAATAGGGAATGGGGAATGGGAAACAGGGAATGGGGAATAGGAAATTGAAAACAGGGAATATAGAATGGAAAATAGGCAATACAGGACAGGCAATAGGGAATGGAGAGTAAGGAATAGGGAATGGAGAATAGGGAATGAGGAATGGGGAATGGAGAATAGGGAATGGGGAATGGGAAACAGGGAATGGGGTATAGTGAATGGGGGATGGAGAATAGGGAATAGGGAATGGGGAATGGAGAATAGGGAATGGGGAACAGGGAATGAAGAACAGGGAACAGAGAATAGGGAATAGAGAACAGGGAATGGGGAATGGGGAAAAGGGAATGGGGAATGGAGAATAGGGAATGGGGACAGGGAATTGGGGATGGGGGATGGAGAACAGGGAATGGGGAATTGAAAACAGGGAATATAGAATGGAAAAAGAGGAAATACAGGACAGGCAATAGGGAATGAGGGATGGGGAATAGGGAATGGAGAATTGGGAATGAGAGATGGAGAATAGGGAATGGGGGATGGGGAATAGGGAATGGGGGATGGGGAACAGGGAATGGAGAATTGGGAATGAGAGATGGGGAATAGGGAATGGGGGATGGAGAATTGGGAATGAGAGATGGGGAGATGGAGAAGAGGTCAGGGGTCAGGGGTCAGGGGTCAGGGGTCCCGCCCCGTCCCTCCCCAGGAGGGCTCCGCAGACGAGGGCGAAGCCGGCGAGGAGCAGGAGGGCTCCGCGCATGCGCAGCTCGCGGGGCGGGACCTCCCGCGCCGTGACGTAGAGGAAGGCGCCGGCCGCGAGCCCGCGCAGCACGGCCCGCGCCAGCCCCGCGCGCGCGCCCCCGAGCCAGGCCCCGCCCCCGAGCCAGGCCCCGCCCCCGAGCCAGGCCCCGCCCCCGAGCGCGCCCCCGAGCGCGAGCACGAGCAGGGCGGCGGCCACGGCCGGGGGGCGGAGCCCCGCGCGGAGCATGCGCAGAGCCAGCCCCGCCCCCAAGGCCCCGCTGTGCAGCAGCAGCGCCGGGCTCAGCCCCGGCCCCGCCTCCGCCTCGCGCATGCCCAGAGCCAGGAGCAGCGCCGCGGCGCGGGGGGGGCTGCAGGGAAGGGGCGGGGCCAAGGGGAGGGGCGGGGCCCGAGGCTCCATCGCGATTGGCTCCAGCAGCGGCGGGAGGAGGAAGCCCAGCGCGAGGATGAAGGCGGGGAGAGGGAACTGCGGCTGCGCGGAGGGAGGGGGGGATGAAGGGGGAAGAGCCGGGCTCCCATCACCCTCCTCGTCACCCATCCCCATCGTCCCATTCCCATCCCCATCATCTCCACCCCCAATATCCCATTCCCGTTGTCTCCATCCCCAATATCCCATTCCCGTTGTCTCCATCCCCAATATCCCGTTCCCGTTGTCTCCATCCCCAATATCCCGTTCCCGTTCTCTCCATCCCCAATATCCCGTTCCCGTTGTCTCCATCCCCATCATCCCATTCCCGTTGTCTCCATCCCCAATATCCCATTCCCGTTGTCTCCCTCCCCAATATCCCATTCCCGTTGTCTCCATCCCCAATATCCCATTCCCGTTGTCTCCATCCCCAATATCCCATTCCCGTTGTCTCCATCCCCATTATCCCATTCCCGTTGTCTCCATCCCCATCGTCCCATTCCCGTTGTCTCCATCCCCATCGTCCCATTCCCGTTGTCTCCATCCCCATCGTCCCATTCCCGTTGTCTCCATCCCCATCGTCCCATTCCCGTTGTCTCCATCCCCAATATCCCATTCCCGTTGTCTCCATCCCCAATATCCCATTCCCGTTGTCTCCATCCCCAATATCCCATTCCCGTTGTCTCCATCCCCAATATCCCATTCCCGTTGTCTCCATCCCCAATATCCCATTCCCGTTGTCTCCATCCCCAATATCCCATTCCCGTTGTCTCCATCCCCAATATCCCGTTCCCGTTGTCTCCATCCCCAATATCCCATTCCCGTTGTCTCCCTCCCCAATATCCCATTCCCGTTGTCTCCATCCCCAATATCCCGTTCCCGTTGTCTCCCTCCCCAATATCCCATTCCCGTTGTCTCCATCCCCATCATCCCATTCCCGTTGTCTCCATCCCCAATATCCCATTCCCGTTGTCTCCATCCCCAATATCCCATTCCCGTTGTCTCCATCCCCATCATCCCATTCCCGTTGTCTCATCCCCATATACATCCCGTTGTCTCCATCCCCAATATCCCATTCCCGTTGTCTCCATCCCCATCATCCCATTCCCGTTGTCTCCATCCCCATCATCCCATTCCCGTTGTCTCCATCCCCAATATCCCGTTCCCGTTGTCTCCATCCCCAATATCCCGTTCCCGTTGTCTCCATCCCCATCATCCCATTCCCGTTGTCTCCATCCCCATCGTCGAATTCCCATCCCCATCATCTCCACCCCCAATATCCCATTCCCGTTGTCTCCCTTCCCAATATCCCATTCCCGTTGTCTCCACCCCCAATATCCCTTTCCCGTTGTCTCCATCCCCAATATCCTATTCCCGTTGTCCCCCCACCCCTATGGAGCTCCCCACACCCCTATGCTCTCCCCACACCCCTATGGAGCTCACACGCCCCTATGGAGCTCCCCCCACCCCTATGGAGCTCCCCCCACCCCTATGGAGCTCCCCCCACCCCTATGGAGCTCCCCACACCCCTATGGGGCTCCCCAAACCCCTATGGAGCTCCCCACACCCCATGGGGCTCCCCACACCCCATGGAGCTCCCCACACCCCTATGGAGCTCCCCACACCCCTATGGAGCTCCCCACACCCCTATGGAGCTCCCCACACCCCATGGAGCTCCCCACACCCCTATGGAGCTCCCACACCCCTATGGGGCTCCCCACACCCCTATGGAGCTCCCCACACCCCTATGGAGCTCCCCACACCCCTATGGAGCTCCCCACACCCCCATGGAGCTCCCCACACCCCTATGGAGCTCCCCACACCCCTATGGAGCTCCCCACACCCCTATGGAGCTCCCCACACCCCTATGGAACTCCCCACACCCCTATGGAGCTCCCCACACCCCTATGGAGCTCCCCACACCCCTATGCTCTCCCCACACCCCTATGGAGCTCCCCACACCCCTATGGAGCTCCCCACACCCCTAGGGGGCTCCCCACACCCCTATGGAGCTCCCCACACCCCTATGGAGCTCCCCACACCCCTATGGGGCTCCCCACACCCCTATGGGGCTCCCCACACCCCTATGGAGCTCCCCACACCCCTATGGAGCTCCCCACACCCCTATGCTCTCCCCACACCCCCATGGGGCTCCCCACACCCCTATGCTCTCCCCACACCCCTATGGGGCTCCCCACACCCCTATGCTCTCCCCACACCCCTATGGAGCTCCCCACACCCCTATGCTCTCCCCACACCCCCATGGGGCTCCCCACACCCCTATGCTCTCCCCACACCCCCATGGGGCTCCCCACACCCCTATGCTCTCCCCACACCCCTATGCTCTCCCCACACCCCTATGGAGCTCCCCACACCCCTATGGAGCTCCCCACACCCCTATGGGGCTCCCCACACCCCTATGGGGCTCCCCACACCCCTATGCTCTCCCCACACCCCCATGGGGCTCCCCACACCCCTATGGAGCTCCCCACACCCCTATGGAGCTCCCCACACCCCTATGCTCTCCCCACACCCCTATGGGGCTCCCCACACCCCTATGGAGCTCCCCACACCCCTATGGAGCTCCCCACACCCCTATGCTCTCCCCACACCCCTATGGGGCTCCCCACACCCCTATGGAGCTCCCCACACCCCTATGCTCTCCCCACACCCCTATGGGGCTCCCCACACCCCTATGCTCTCCCCACACCCCTATGGAGCTCCCCACACCCCTATGGAGCTCCCCACACCCCTATGGAGCTCCCCACACCCCTATGGAGCTCCCCACACCCCTATGGAACTCCCCACACCCCTATGCTCTCCCCACACCCCTATGGGGCTCCCCACACCCCTATGGAGCTCCCCACACCCCTATGCACTCCCCACACCCCTATGGAGCTCCCCACACCCCCATGGGGCTCCCCCACCCCTTCGGGGCCGGTCCCCCCTGGCTCACGCTGAGGCTCAGCCGCTGCAGCGCGGCCCCGATGCTGCAGAGGGCGCTGGGGAGCAGCTCCAGCAGCGCCGTGCCCAGGAACACGCCCCCGGCGAAGCAGCTCAGGAGGCCCAGGAGGGGGCTGGGGGCGCCTGGGGGGGGGGAATGGGGCTGGGACCCCCCCGTGGAACCCCCAGAGCGGCCCCATTGGGGCCCTGCAGAGCCCCAGGTCCCATTGGAGCTTCCCCCCCCCCCCCACATCCCCGACATGCAGGGACTGGGGGGTGGATGGGGTGGGGGGGGGGAGGGATGGGGATGGGATGGGGATGGGATGGGGATGGGATGGGGATGGGATGGAGATGGGGTGGGAATGGGGATGGGGTGGGGATAGGATGGGGATGGGGATGAGATGGAAATGGGGATGGGATGGGGAGGGGATGGAATGGGGGTGGGATGGGAATGGGATGGGGATGGGGTGGGGATGGGGATGGGGATGGGAATGGGATGGGGTGGGGATGGGGATGGGGATGGGATGGGGATGAGATGGAAATGGGGATGGGATGGGGAGGGGATGGGGATGGGATGGGATGGGAATGGGGATGGGGTGGGGATGAGATGGAAATGGGGATGGGATGGGATGGAGATGGGATGAGATGGAAATAGGGATGAGATGGAAATAGGGATGGGATGGGGAGGGGATGGGAATGGGATGGGGATGGGAATGGGATGGGGATGGGATGGGGAGGGGATGGGATGGGGATGAGGAGGGGATGGGGTTGGGGATGGGGTTGAGACCCCACCCGGTCCCCGCCCCAATTTCCCCCTCCCTCCCCCCCCCCCCGAAGCTCCGCCCCCCCTCCTCTCCCCCCCCCCCGTTACCGGTTCCCGGTCGGTGCCCCCGGAAGCAGCCGAGCGGCCCCAGCCCGCACGCGAGCGGCAGCAGCAGCCGCAGCGCCACGGAACCGAGCCCCGGGCCCGGAGCTCCCGGAGCCATCGCGGGGCCCCGCTCAGAGCGGCCGGGAGAGAGCGGGGTCGGAAACGGGAAGTGGGGACCGGAACTGGGGAGCGGCATCAGGGAGAACGGGAGAGGGATGAAGGGAAAGGAACAGGGACCGGGATAACGGGATTGGGATCGGGATAACGGGATAAAGGGACCGGGATAAAGGGATTGGGATCGGGATAAGGGAAAGGGATCAGGGAGAACGGGAGAGGGATGAAGGGAAAGGGAACAGGGACCGGGATAACGGGATTGGGATCGGGATAAGGGAAAGGGATCAGGGAGAACGGGAGAGGGATGAAGGGAAAGGGAACAGGGAACGGGATAACGGGATCAGGGACCGGGATAACGAGATAAAGGGACTGGGATAACGGGATAAAGGGACCGGGATAAAGGGATTGGGATCGGGATAAGGGAAAAGGATCAGGGAGAACGGGGGCAGGATGAAGGGAAAGGGAACAGGGACCGGGATAACGGGATAAGGGAAAGGGATCAGGGAGAACGGGAGAGGGGTGAAGGGAAAGGGAACAGGGACCGGGATAACGGGATAAAGGGACCGGGATAATGGGATAAGGGAAAGGGAGCGGGATGAAGGGAAAGGAAACAGGGACCGGGATAACGGGATCAGGGACCAGGATCGGGATAAAGGGACCAGGATAACAGGATAAAGGGACTGGGATCGGGATGAAGGGAAAGGAAACAGGGACCGGTATCAGGAACAGGGACCGGGATGAAGGGATAAGGGAAATGGATCGGGATAAAGGGAAAGGGAACAGGGACCGGGATCGGGATCGGGGACTGGGATAACGGGACTGGGATCGGGATAAGGGAAAGGAACAGGGACCGGGATAAAGGGGTAAGGGAAAGGGATCACGGAGAAAGGGATCGGGAGAAAGGGAAAGGGACCGGGATAACAGGATTGGGATCGGGATAAAGGGAAAGGAACAGGGACCAGGATCGGGATAAGGGGACCGGGATGAAGGGATTGGGATCGGGATAAGGGAAAGGAACAGGGACCGGATCGGGATCAGGATCAGGGGCCAGGATAACAGGATTGGGATCGGGATAAAGGGAAAGGGATCAGGGAGAAAGGGATCGGGATCAGGGACTGGGATAATGGGACTGGGATAACGGGATAAGGGAAAGGGATCAGGGATCGGGATCAGGGACCGGGATAAAGGGATTGGGATCGAGAAGTAAAGGGAAAGGGAACAGGGACCGGGATCGGGATAAGGGAAAGGAACAGGGACTGGGATCGGGATCAGGGACCGGGATTGGGATAAGGGACCGGGGTAACGGGATTGGGATCGGGATAAGGGAAAGGGATCAGGGAGAAAGGGATCAGGGACCGGGATAAAGGGATTGGGATCGGCATTGGCATCAGGCACCGGGATAAAGAGCTGGGATCAGGATAAGGGATCGGGATCAAGGACCGGGATAAAGGGATTGGAATCGGGAATGGGATCAGGATTGGGATAAGAGACCAGGATAAAAAGCTGGGATCTGGATAAGGGACCAGGATCGGGATCAGAGACCAGGATAAAGGGAAAGGATCAGGATAAGGGATCGGGATTGGGATCAAGGACTGGGATCAGGGACTGGGATCAAGATAAACGACCGGAATCGGGATTAAGGGCAGGGATCGGGATAAGGGACCAGGATTGAGATCAAGGACCAGGATAAACTGGGACCGGGATCAGGAATTGGGATCGGGATCAGGATCAAGGACCAGGATAAATGGCTGGGATCAGGACCAAGGACCGGGATAAAGGGCTGGGATCAGGATAAGGGAGCGGGATTGGGATCAAGGACTGGGATAAAAGGTTGGGATCAGGATAAAGGGCTGGGATCAGGATAAGGGACCGGAATCAGCATCAAGGACCGGAATAAAAGGCTGGGATTACGATAAGGGACCGGGATCGGGATCAAGGACCGGGATAAAAGGCTGGGATCGGGATAAGGGAGTGGGACTAGGATCAAGGACCGGGATAAAGGGCTGGGATCACGATAAGGGACCAGAACCCAGATGAAGGACCAGGATATAGGGCTGGGATCGGGATCAAGGACCGGGATAAAGGGCTGCGATCAGGATAAGGGACCGGAATCAGCATCACGGACCGGGATAAAAGGCTGGGATCGGGATACGGGACCGGGATCGGGATCAAGGACCGGGATAGGGGACCGGTCCGGGATCCGGGATCGGGATCGAGGACTGGGATGAGGGATCGGGACCCGGGTCAAGGACCGGGATCATGGAACTGGGATCCAGGACCAGGATCGAGCCCCCCCCCCCCCCCCCCCCAATTCACCGCTCCCCCCATCGCGCACACACACCCCCCCCCGGGTCGAGGGGGCGGAGCCTCACTGGCCTCAGCCAATAGAAACGCGGGCACCCGCTACATGACGCGCGCATCAGCCAATAGGAAACGAGACCGCGCGCACGTGCCCCGTCCCCGCTCCCGTTATCGGCGGTAAGCGGTGGAGCTGATGGGGAGCTCCAACGGGACAGGGATACAGGGATATCGCGACATTGCGACAGGGATACAGGGATATCGCGACAGGGATACAGGGATATCGCGACATTGCGACAGGGATACAGGGATATCGCGACAGGGAACAGGGATACAGGGATATCGCGACAGGGAACAGGGATACAGGGATATCGCGACACAGAACATGGATACAGCGATATCGCAACAGGGATATCGCGACAAGGAACATGGATACAGGGATATCGCGACAGGGATACAGGGATATCGGGACAGGGATACTGGGACCAGAGACATGGATACAGGAACAGGCAAAAGGGATGCAGGAAGACGGGAACATGGATACAGGAACAGGGATACAGGAACAGGGATATAGGGATACAAGAACAGGGATGTAGGGATATAGGAACAGGGATGTAGGGATACATGAACAGGGATGTAGGGATATAGGAACAGGGATGTAGGGATACATGAACAGGGATGTAGGGATACAGGAACAGGAATACAGGGATACAGGAACAGGGATGTAGGGATATAGGAACAGGGATGTAGGGATACAGGAACAGGGATGTAGGGATACATGAACAGGGATGTAGGGATATAGGAACAGGGATGTAGGGATACATGAACAGGGATGTAGGGATACAGGAACAGGAATACAGGGATACAGGAACAGGGATGTAGGGATACAGGAACAGGGATGTAGGGATACATGAACAGGGATGTAGGGATATAGGAACAGGGATGTAGGGATACATGAACAGGGATGTAGGGATACAGGAACAGGAATACAGGGATACAGGAACAGGGATGTAGGGATACAGGAACAGGGATGTAGGGATATAGGAACAGGGATGTAGGGATACATGAACAGGGATGTAGGGATACAGGAACAGGAATACAGGGATACAGGAACAGGGATGTAGGGATATAGGAACAGGGATGTAGGGATACAGGAACAGGGATGTAGGGATACAGGAACAGGGATGTAGGGATATAGGAACAGGGATGTAGGGATACAGGAACAGGGATGTAGGGATACAGGAACAGGGATGTAGGGATACAGGAACAGGGATGTAGGGATACAGGAACAGAGATACAGGAACAGGGATGTAGGGATACAGGAACAGGAATACAGGGATACAGGAACAGGGATGTAGGGATATAGGAACAGGGATGTAGGGATACAGGAACAGGGATGTAGGGATACAGGAACAGGGATGTAGGGATACAGGAACAGAGATACAGGAACAGGGATGTAGGGATACAGGAACAGGGATGTAGGGATATAGGAACAGGGATGTAGGGATACATGAACAGGGATGTAGGGATATAGGAACAGGGATGTAGGGATACATGAACAGGGATGTAGGGATACAGGAACAGGGATGTAGGGATACAGGAACAGAGATACAGGAACAGTGATGTAGGGATACAGGAACAGAGATACAGGAACAGGGATGTAGGGATACAGGAACAGGGATGTAGGGATATAGGAACAGGGATGTAGGGATACAGGAACAGGGATGTAGGGATACAGGAACAGGGATGTAGGGATACAGGAACAGAGATACAGGAACAGGGATGTAGGGATACAGGAACAGGGATGTAGGGATACAGGAACAGGGATGTAGGGATACAGGAACAGAGATACAGGAACAGTGATGTAGGGATACAGGAACAGGGATACAGGAACAGGGATGTAGGGATACAGGAACAGGGATGTAGGGATACAGGAACAGGGATACAGGAACAAGGATACAGGAACAGGGATGTAGGGATACAGGAACAGGGATGTAGGGATACAGGAACAGGGATGTAGGGATACAGGAACAGGGATACAGGAACAGGGATACAGGAACAGGGATACAGGAACAGGGATACAGGGATACCAACACGTTGCTACAAGGATGTAACACAATTGGGGGGGGGGGGTACCCCCACCCTGGCTCCCCCCTGGGCACAACCCCCCCCCCCGTCCCCCCATCCCCAAACCACGCGGGGGGCTCCAGGGCCTCCGGGTTTATTGCTGCCAACCCCAGGGGCTCCTGCCCAACCCCACGGGGGCCACCCCATAGGCTCCGCCCCACAGGCTCCGCCCCACAGGCTCCACCCACGTAGGCTCCGCCCCCATAGGCTCCGCCCCACGGGCGCCCTCAGATGGCCTCCAGCTGCTTGCGCACCTTCTCGAGGGCCCGGCGGTCCAGGAGCCGCTGGCGGGAGAGCACGAGGAGGGCGGCGAGGCCCGAGAGGCCCAGCATGGAGCCCACGAAGCGCCAGAAGGAGCGGGCGTCAAGGAGAGCAGAGCGGCAGCTGCTGGGGGAACGGGGATGGGATGGGGGGCAATGGGGGAGAATGGGGATGGGAATGGGGATGGAATAGGGGAGAATGGGGATGGGGATGGGGATGGGAATGGGGGAGAATGGGGATGGGGATGGGGATGGGGATGGGGGAGAATGGGGATGGGGATGGGAATGGGGATGGGGGAGAATGGGGATGGGAATGGGGTTGGAATGGGGGAGAATGGGGATGGGGATGGGGATGGGGGAGAATGGGGATGGGAATGGGAATGGGGGAGAATGGGGATGGGAATGGGGTTGGAATAGGGGAGAATGGGGATGGGGATGGGAATGGGGATGGGGGAGAATGGGGATGGGGATGGGGATGGGGGAGAATGGGGATGGGGATGGGGTTGGAATGGGGGAGAATGGGGATGGGGATGGGGATGGGGGAGAATGGGGATGGGGATGGGGATGGAATAGGGGAGAACGGGGATGGGGATGGGGGAGGATGGGGATGGGAATGGGGATGGGGGAGAATGGGGATGGGAATGGGGATGGGGGAGAATGGGGATGGGAATGGGGTTGGAATAGGGGAGAACGGGGATGGGGATGGGGATGGGGATGGGGGAGGATGGGGATGGGAATGGGGATGGGGGAGAATGGGGATGGGAATGGGGTTGGAATAGGGGAGAATGGGGATGGGGATGGGAATGGGGGAGAATGGGGATGGGAATGGGGTTGGAATAGGGGAGAATGGGGATGGGGATGGGGATGGGAATGGGGGAGAATGGGGATGGGGATGGGGATGGGGGAGGATGGGGATGGGAATGGGGATGGGGGAGAATGGGGATGGGGATGGGAATGGGGAGAATGGGGATGGGAATGGGGTTGGAATGGGGGAAAATGGGGATGGGGATGGGGATGGGGGAGAATGGGGATGGGGGGCAATGGGGATGGGGGGGATGGGGATGGGGGAGAATGGGGATGGGAATGGGGATGGAATAGGGGAGAACGGGGATGGGGATGGGGATGGGGGAGGATGGGGATGGGAATGGGGATGGGGGAGAATGGGGATGGGAATGGGGTTGGAATAGGGGAGAATGGGGATGGGGATGGGGATGGGAATGGGGGAGGATGGGGATGGGAATGGGGATGGGGGAGAATGGGGATGGGGATGGGAATGGGGATGGGGGGGATGGGGTTGGAATAGGGGAGAATGGGGATGGGGATGGGAATGGGGATGGGGGAGGATGGGGATGGGGGGCAATGGGGATGGGGGGGATGGGGATGGGGGGCAATGGGGATGGGAATGGGGGAGAATGGGAATGGGGATGGGAATGGGGGGCAATGGGGATGGGGTTGGAATAGGGGAGAACGGGGATGGGGGGCGATGGGGATGGAACGGGGATGGGGATGGGAATGGGGGAGAATGGGGATGGGAATGGGGGGCAATGGGGATGGGGGGGATGGGGATGGGGGGCAATGGGGGGGAATGGGGAGGGAATGGAGGGGGATGGGGTTGGAATAGGGGAGAATGGGGATGGGGGGGAATGGGGATGGGGGGGGAATGGGGATGGGGTTGGAATAGGGGAGAATGGGGATGGCGGGAGATGGGGGGGAATGGGGATGGGGGGGATGGGGTTGGAATAGGGGAGAATGGGGATGGGAATGGGGATGGGGGGGGAATGGGGGGGGAATGGGGAGGGAATGGGGGGGGATGGGGTTGGGAATGGGGGGGAATGGGGATGGGGTTGGAATAGGGGAGAATGGGGATGGGGAGATGGGGGGAAATGGGGGGGGATGGGGATGGGAATAGGGATGGGGTTGGGAATGGGGTTGGGGGGGATGGGGTTGGGAATGGGGGATGGAATGGGAATGGGGTTGAGAATGGGGGGGAATGGGGATGGGGTTGGGGGGGATGGGGGGAAATGGGAATGGAGGGGGAATGGGGATGGGGTTGGGAATGGGGGGAATGGGGATGGGAATGCGGGGGAAGAGGAATGGGGGGAATGGGAATGGGGGGATGGGGAATGGGGGGGAGAATGGGAATGAGGTTGGGAATTGGGGGGAATGGGGTTGGGAATAGGGGGGGAATGGGGGGGAATGGGAATAGGGATGGGGTTGAGAATGGGGTTGGGAATAGGAATGGGGGGAGAATGGGGATGGGGGCAATGGGAATGGGGTTGGGAACAGGAGGATGGGGAATGGGGTGGAAAGGGGGCAGGAATGGGATGGGGTTGGGAATGGGGTTAGGAATTGGGGGGATGGGATGGGGTGGGAATGGGAATGCGGGTGCAAATGGGGGGGATGGAGTTGGAAATGGAGTGGGGACGGGGATGGGGTTGGGAATGGGAATGAAGGTTTGAATGTGGCGGGAATAGGGTTGGGAATGGGGCGGGAATGCCGCCCCTCCCCCCCAACCCTGCCCCCACCTCTTGTACTCGGCCCTCTTGGAGCCAGCGCAGTTGATTCGCTCCACGAAGCCGGTGGGGCTGCACTCGGGCACCGTCTTCTGCAGAGGAAAGGGGGCACTGGGGCTATGGGGCAGCGCTATGGGGCAGCGCTATGGAGCAGCGCTATAGGACACAGCTTTGGGGCAGGGCTTTGCGGCAGGCTATGGGGCTGGCTATGGGGCAGGGCTGTGTGACAGCGCTATGGGGCAGCGCTACAGGACGCAGCTTTGGGGCAGGGCTATGGGGCAGGGATAGGGGGAGGGCTATGGGGCAACGCTATGGAGAAGTGCTATAGGACACAGCTTTGGGGCAGGGCTTTGCGGCGGGCTATGGGGCTGGCTATGTGGCAGTGTTATGGGGCAGGGCTATGGAGCAGGCTACAGGCAGGGCTAGGGGGCAGCGCTATGGGGCAGGGCTTTGGGGCTGGCTATGGGACAGGGCTATGCGGCTGCCTATGGGGCAGGGCTGTGGGGCACAGCTATGTGGCAGTGTTATGGGGCAGGGCTATGGGCAGCGCTATAGCCAGGGCCATGGGGCAGGGCTATAGGACAAGGCTAGGGGGCAAGGCTTTGGGGCTAGCTATGGGACAGGGCTATGGGGCTGGCTATGAGGCAGGGCTTTGGGTCTGGCTATGGGGCACAACTATGGGGCAGTGCTATGGGGCAGGGCTATGGGCCGGCGCTATGGAGCAGGGCTATGGGCAGCGCTATGGCCAGGGCCATGGGGCAGGGCTATAGGACAAGGCTAGGGGGCAAGGCTTTGGGGCTGGCTACGGGACAGGGCTTTGGGGCTGGCCATGGGGCAGGGCTGTGGGGCACAACTATGGGGCAGTGCTATGGGGAAGCGCTAGGGGACAGGGCTATGGGGCTGCATGTGGGGCAGGGCTGTGGGGCACAGCTATGTGGCAGTGTTATGGGGTAGGGCTATGGGCCAGCGCTATGGGGCAGGGCTATAAGACAAGGCTATGGGACAGGGCTATGGGCCAGCGCTATGGGGCAGAGTTGTAGGGCACAGCTATGAGGCAGGGCTATGGGGCTGCCTATGGGGCAGGGCTGTAGGGCACAGCTATGGGACAGGGCTATGGAGCTGCCTATGGGGCAGGGTTGTAAGGCACAGCTATGGGACAGGGCTATGGAGCTGCCTATGGGGCAGGGTTGTAGGGCAGAGCTATGAGGCAGGGTTATGGGGCTGCCTATGGAGCAGGGTTGTAGGGCAGAGCTATGAGGCAGGGCTATGGGGCTGCCTATGGGGCAGGGTTGTAGGGCACAGCTATGAGGCAGGGCTATGGGGCTGCCTATGGGGCAGGGTTGTAGGGCACAGCTATGAGGCAGGGCTATGGGGCTGCCTATGGGGCAGGGTTGTAAGGCACAGCTATGGGACAGGACTATGGAGCTGCCTATGCGGCAGGGTTGTAGGGCAGAGCTATGAGGCAGGGCTATGGGGCAGGGCTGTAGGGCACAGCTATGGGGCAGAGCTATGGGGCAGGGCTGTAGGGCACAGCTATGGGGCAGGGCTATGGGGTACGCTATGGGTCGCGCTATGGCGCAGCCGCCGTCACCATCTGGAAGCCGGAGCAGGGCCCGCACTCCTGCGCCACCACGAACTCCTCCACCCGCCAGCACGGGGTGGCCGCCACCGGGCTCGCTGCGGGGAACCGGAAACGAGGGGGGAGGATTCAGCACCGGGCCCCGGTTCCGGTCCCCAACCCCCGGTTCCGGTTCCGGTCCCCGCTCACCCGAGCGCCGCTCGTCCCCCGCCGCCATCGCCGCCGCGGGCCTGTGGGGAGCAACGAGAGGCGGTGAAGGCCGCGCCACGGGGGGGGGGGGGAGGCTCCGCTCCCCCGGTAACGGGGCCGGTACCGACCTCAGGCCGCAGAGCAGCAGCCCCAGCACCGCGCAGAGCGGCCCGGCCGGGCCCATCCCGGCGGCGCTACCGGAGGCACCGGGCCCAGGCCTCAGGCGGCGCCGCCATCTTGGGACACTGAGGGGAGGTGGGCGGGGCTTGTGCGTCATGACGTATGCACGGGGGCGGGGCTTCGCCGCAAAGGAGAGAGGTTAAAGATGAATGGGCGTGGCTTGCGGGGGGGGGGGGGGTGGGGTCGTTTGCAGCCAATGGGGAGTGGGTTTGATTGTAAACGTCACCCATGGGGGCGCGGCTTTATGGTAAACGGGCTCGGGGGCCGTTTCCAGCCAATGGGGTGCGCCTTTGCGTGTTAACGTCACTCATCCGCAACATGGCTGCCCCCATCTCCACCGGGGCACCGCCAACATGGCCGCCCCCGTGCTCCTCCAACATGGCCGCCTCCATCCCTATCATGGCACCGCCCCTACCCCACCCATGGCTCCGCCCCATCCCCACCATGGCTCCGCCCCCATCCCTATCATGGCACCGCCCCTACCCCAACCATGGCTCCGCCCCCAACATGGCCACCCCCACTCCCCTCCACGCCGGCCGCCGCCATCCCCGCCATGGCGCCGCCCGCCTAAGCCCCGCCCCACTTCCGCCCTTGCGGGGGAAACCCCGCGCCCTCTTTAACCCCTCCCACCTCCCCTCACGCTCCCTTTCCGGCCGCGGCTCCCTCCACGCCACCATGCCCGTGAGCACCGCGGCGGCCCCGGAGGGGGGGTTCCGTAACCCCGGGGGTTGGGAATGGAGCGGGGAGATGGGGATGGGGGAAGCGGGGAGGGTTCCTTTGGGGCCACCGAAGGGGGTTCGGGATGGGCCGGGTTCCTCCGTGCCCGCCGCCGGGGCGCCGGTGCTGGGCCGCAAGATGGCGGCGGCGCTGAGGTGGCCGCTTGCCGCCCGCAGCTCGCCAAGGACCTGCTGCACCACTCGCCCGAGGAGGAGAAGCGGAAGCACAAGAAGAAGCGCCTGGTGCAGAGCCCCAACTCCTACTTCATGGACGTCAAGTGCCCCGGTGAGCGCCGAGCCCCGTTGGGGGGGTCCCGGTGTGCCCGGTACAGCCCGGTATAGCCCGGTGTTCATCCCGGTTTTCCCGTTAGCCCGGTGTTTAGCCCGGTGTTCCTGGTATCCCGGTACATCCCGGTGTTTATCGCGGTGTTCCCGTTATCCCGGTATATCCCGGTGTTTAACCCGGTTTTCCTGGTATCCTGATATATCCCGGTACATCCCGGTGTTTATCGCGGTGTTCCCGGTATAGCCCGGTGTTCCCGTTATCCCGATATATCCCGGTGTTTAGCCCGGTGTTCCCGTTATCCGGATATATCCCGGTACATCCCGGTGTTTAGCCCGGTGTTCCCGTTATCCCGATATATCCCGATGTTTAGGCCGGTTTTCCCGTTATCCCGGTGTTTAGCCCGGTATTCCTGCTATCCTGGTGCATCCCGGTGTTTAGCCCGGTGTTCCTTGTATCCCGATATATCCCGGTATATCTCCGTGTTCCTGGTACATCCCGGTGTTCATCCCGGTGTTCATCCCGGTGTTCATCCCGATGTTCATCCCGATGTTCATCCCGATGTTCATCCCGATGTTCATCCCGGTGTTCATCCCGGTGTTCATCCCGGTGTTCCCGTTATCCCGATATATCCCGGTACATCCCGGTGTTTATCGCGGTGTTCCCGGTATAGCCCGGTGTTCCTTGTATCCCGATATATCCCGGTATATCCCCGTGTTCCTGGTACATCCCGGTGTTCCCGTTATCCCGATATATCCCGGTGTTTACCCCGGTAGGTTCCCGTTATCCCTCTATATCCCCGTACATCCCGGTGTTTCCAGTGTTCCTGTATCCCGATATATCCCGGTATATCCCCGTGTTCCCGGTATTGCGGTGTTCCTGTGTTCATCCCGGTGTTCCCGGTGTTGATCTGGGTGTTGATCCCGGTATTCCCGGCATTTATCCCGGTGTCTATCCCAGTCTATCTCGCTGTTGATCGCGCTATTCCCGGGCTATCCCGGTGTCTCTCCCGCTGTTTATCCCGCTGTAGACCCCGCTGTTGATCCCGGTATTCCCGCTATTTATCCCGCTGTTGATCCCGCTATTCCCGGTGTCCATCCCCGTGTCTGTCCCGCTGTTGATCTCGGTTTATCCCGGCGTTATTCCCGCTATTCCTTGTGTATCCCGGTGTCAATGCTGGTGTCTATCCCGCTCTCTCCCCCCGTTGATCCCGCTCTCCCCCCCCGTTGATCCGGTGTTGATCCCGGTCTCTCCCCCCGTTGATCCCGGTGTTGATCCCGCTCTCTCCCCCCGTTGATCCCGGTGTTGATCCCGCTCTCTCCCCCCGTTGATCCCGGTGTTGATCCCGGTCTCTCCCCCCGTTGATCCCGGTGTTGATCCCGGTCTCTCCCCCCGTTGATCCCGGTGTTGATCCTGCTCTCCCCCCCCCGTTGATCCCGATGTTGATCCCGCTCTCCCCCCCCCCGTTGATCCCGGTGTTGATCCCGCTCCCCCCCCCCGTTGATCCCGGTGTTGATCCCGGTGTTGATCCCGCTCTCTCCCCCCGTTGATCCCGGTGTTGATCCCGGTGTTGATCCCGCTCTCTCCCCCGTTGATCCGGTGTTGATCCCGCTCTCTCCCCCGTTGATCCCGGTGTTGATCCCGCTCCCCCCCCCCGTTGATCCCGGTGTTGATCCCGGTGTTGATCCCGGTGTTGATCCCGCTCTCCCCCCCCGTTGATCCCGGTGTTGATCCCGGTCTCTCCCCCCGTTGATCCCGGTGTTGATCCCGGTGTTGATCCCGCTCTCTCCCCGCGTTGATCCCGGTGTTGATCCCGGTGTTGATCCCGCTCTCCCCCCCCCGTTGATCCCGGTGTTGATCCCGCTCCCCCCCCCCGTTGATCCCGGTGTTGATCCCGGTGTTGATCCCGGTGTTGATCCCGGTGTTGATCCCGGTGTTGATCCCGCTCTCTCCCCGCGTTGATCCCGGTGTTGATCCCGCTCTCTCCCCCTGTTGATCCCGGTGTTGATCCCGGTGTTGATCCCGGTGTTGATCCCGGTGTTGATCCCGCTCTCTCCCCGCGTTGATCCCGGTGTTGATCCCGGTGTTGATCCCGGTGTTGATCCCGGTGTTGATCCCGGTGTTGATCCCGCTCCCCCCCCCGTTGATCCCGGTGTTGATCCCGGTGTTGATCCCGGTGTTGATCCCGCTATTCCCGGTCTTTATCCCGCTCTTCCCGCAGGCTGCTACAAGATCACGACCGTGTTCAGCCATGCCCAGACCGTGGTGCTCTGCGTTGGCTGCTCCACCGTGCTCTGCCAGCCCACGGGGGGCAAGGCGCGGCTCACCGAAGGTACCGGTCCCTTTAAATCCCCCCCCCCCCGTATCCATGGAATGGGGTTGGGAATGGCGGAATTCCCGGGATAAGGAGGTGATTCCCTTTTCCTTCCCCCCCCCTCCATCCCAGGGTGTTCCTTCCGGAGGAAGCAGCACTAAGGGATGGATGCGGCTCCGCTGGGATCTCGGCGCCGGCGTGGGGAGGAGGCCAATAAAGTGTGGATACAATAGGGAGAGATGGGTGGGATGTGAATGGGTTCATTGGGATGGGAATGGGAGCAATTCCAGTGGGAATGGGAGCAATTCCAGTGGGATGGGAGCGATCCCAGTGGGTATGGGAATGATCCCGGTGGGAACGTGAATGGTCCCAGTGGGATTGGAATGGTCCCAGTGGGATGGAAGCAATCCCAGTGGGATGGGAATGGTTCCAATGGGAATGGTCCCAGTGGGATGGGAATGGTTCCAATGGGAATGGTCCCAGTGGGATGGGAATGGTTCCAATGGGAATGGTCCCAGTGGGATGGGAGCAATCCCAGTGGGAATGGGAATGATCCCGGTGGAATGGGAGCGATCCCAATGGGAATGGTTCCAGTGGGAATGGTCCCAGTGGGAATGGGAATGATCCCAGTGGGAATACAAGTGATCCCATTGGAATGGGAATGGTCTCAGTGGGAATGGGAATGATCCCGGTGGAATGGGAGCGATCCCAGTGGGATAGGAATGGTTCCAGTGGGAATGGTCCCAGTGGGAATGATGCCAGTGGGAATACAAGTGATCCCATTGGAATGGGAATGGTCGCGGTGGGAATGGGAATGATCCCAGTGGGATGGGAGCGATCCCAGTGGGAATGGGAATGATCCCTGTGGGATGGGAATGGTTCCAATGGGAATGGTCCTAGTGGGATGGGAGCAATCCCAGTGGGAATGGGAATGAACCCGGTGGGATGTGAATGATGCCGGTGGGAACGTGAATCATCCCGGTGGGATTGGAATGGTTCCAGTGGGAATGGTCCCAGTGGGAATGGGAATGATCCCTGTGGGATGGGAGTGATCCCAGTGGGAATGGGAATGATCCTGGTGGGATGGGAGCGATCCCAATGGGAATGATCCCAGTGGGAATGGGAATGGTTCCAGTGGGATGGGAGCGATCCCAATGGGAATGATCCCAGTGGGAATGGGAATGGTTCCAGTGGGATGGGAGCGATCCCAGTGGGAGTGGGAATGATCCCGGTGGAAGTGGGAATGGTTCCAGTAGGAATGGGAATGATCTCAGCGGGATACAAATGGTCCTGGTGGGATGGGAATGGTTCCAGTGGGAATGGGAATGATTCTGGTGGGAGTGGGAATGGGAATGGGAATGGTCCCATTGGGATGTGAATGATCCCAGTGGGAATACAAGTGATCCCATTGGAATGGGAATGGTCGCGGTGGGAATGGGAATGATCCTAGTGGGATGCGAATGATCCCATTGGGATGGGAATGGGAATGGTCCCGGTGGGATGCAAGTGATCCCGGTGGGAATGTGGTTTCTTCTAGAGCATAGGGGGAACCGAGCCCCACATGGAGGTGGGGATGCGCATCCCGGATGGAAAGAGCAGGGATGCAGCTCCCAGGGAGTGGGGAATGAGGAGCAGGAAGGGATCCATGGGGTGGGGATGGGATCCGGGAGCTCCTGTGGGGTGAACCCCCCCCAATGGGGGATGTGGGGAACCCATAGGGACACGGGGGTTGGGGGGCACCATGGGGGATGGAAGGAGATGGGAATAGGTTTGGGAGCATGGGAATATCATGGGGATGTGGGGAACAGGGACCCCCATACACCCCATAGGGACAGGGATGACCAGGGAACCCCATGCACCCCATAGGGGCACTGATGCGCATTGACCCCCATCCACCCCATAGGGACACTGATGCCCATTGACCCCCATACACCCCATAGGGACAGGGATGCACAGGCACCCCATGCACCCCATAGGGACATGAGTGCACAGGGACCCCCATAGGGGCACTGATGCGCATTGACCCCCATACACCCCATAGGGACACTGATGCCCATTGACCCCCATACACCCCATAGGGACAAGCATGCACGGGGACCCCCATACACCCCATAGAAACACGGATGCACATTGACCCCCATACACCCCATATGAGCACTGATGCACATTGACCCCCATCCACCCCATAGGAACACGGATGCACAGGGACCCCCATCCACCCCATAGGGGCACTGATGCCCTTTGACCCCCATCCACCCCATAGGAACACAGATGCCCATTGACCCCCATACACCCCATAGGAACACAGATGCACATTGACCCCCATTCACCCCATAGGGGCACTGATGCGCATTGACCCCCATTCACCCCATAGGAACACTGATGCCCATTGACCCTCATACACCCCATAGGGGCACTGATGCCCATTGACCCCCATACACCCCATAGGAACAGGGATGCACAGGGACCCCCATAGGGGCACTGATGCACATTGACCCCCATACACCCCATAGGAACACAGATGCACATTGACCCCCATTCACCCCATAGGAACACTGATGCCCATTGACCCTCATACACCCCATAGGGGCACTGATGCACATTGACCCCCATACACCCCATAGGAACACTGATGCCCCTTGACCCCCATACACCCCATAGGGACAAGCATGCATGGGGACCCCCATCCACCCCATAGGAACACTGATGCCCATTGACCCCCATCCACCCCATAGGGACACTGATGCCCTTTGACCCCCATCCACCCCATAGGAACACTGATGCACATTGACCCCCATCCACCCCATAGGGACACTGATGCCCATTGACCCCCATCCACCCCACAGGGACACTGATGCCCATTGACCCCCATCCACCCCATAGGGACACTGATGCCCATTGACCCTCATACACCCCATAGGGGCACTGATGCCCATTGACCCCCATACACCCCATAGGAACACGGATGCACAGGGACCCCCATAGGGGCACTGATGCCCATTGACCCCCATCCACCCCATAGGGACACTGATGCCCATTGACCCCCATCCACCCCATAGGGACACTGATGCCCATTGACCCCCATCCACCCCATAGGAACACTGATGCCCATTGACCCCCGTCCACCCCATAGGGACACTGATGCCCATTGACCCCCATCCACCCCATAGGGACACTGATGCCCATTGACCCCCATACACCCCATAGGGACACTGATGCCCATTGACCCCCATCCACCCCATAGGGACAAGCATGCACGGGGACCCCCATCCACCCCATAGGGACACAGATGCCGAAGCGTGTGTGGGGGGTGCAGCACCTTTATTGTCCCCTATCCCCGGGTTGGGGGTCACTCCTCGTGCCCATGGGGCGGGGGGGGCACCGCCAGCCCCATTGGCACCCGCTCCAGGTAAGCGGAGTCGAAGCAGCGGCGCCGGGTGGCCGCATCCCCCCCCTCACAGCAGCGTTTTGGGTCCTTCCAGCCCCCCCTTGCCCCATGGGTGCTGCACAGGGTGGCGATGGTGTGGGTCAGCTGTGGGCAGGAGGGAGGTACCATGGTCAGTTTGGGGGGGGGGGGTTATGGGGCGGGGATTGCCCCATAGGGCACTCACCTGCTCCTCGGTGCAGGCGCGTTGCTCCTGGGGGGGGCGAGGGCAGCAGGAGGTGATGGCCCCCAGGAGCTCTGGGATTGGGCGCCTGCGGGATGGGGGGGAGCAATGGGATGTGGGGCAGGGATGGGATGGGGGGGGAGCAATGGGATGTGGGGCAGGGATGGGATGGGGGGGAGCAATGGGATGTGGGGCAGGGATGGGATGGGGGGGAGCAATGGGATGTGGGGCAGGGATGGGATGGGGGGGAGCAATGGGATGTGGGGCAGGGATGGGATGGGGGGGGAGCAATGGGATGTGGGGCAGGGATGGGATGGGGGGGGAGCAATGGGATGTGGGGCAGGGATGGGATTGGGGGGGAGCAATGGGATGTGGGGCAGGGATGGGATGGGGGGGAGCAATGGGATGTGGGGCAGGGATGGGATGGGGGGGGAGCAATGGGATGTGGGGCAGGGATGGGATGTAGGGAGGAGCAGTGGAATGGCAGGGGCAGGAATGGGATGTAGGAGGCAGGGATGGGATATGGGGGGAGTGAGGGGATGAGGGTCAGGGATGGGATGTGAAGGGGCAGGGATGGGATATAGTGGTTACCAATGGGATGGGGGCACAAATGGGATGGGACCAGGGATGGGAGCACCAATGGGGTGGGGGCTCCGATGGGGATGTGGGGCAGGGATGGGATCACCAATGGGATGGGGGCTCCGATGGGGATGTGGGGCTGGGATGGGATCACCAATGGGATGGGGGCTCCGATGAGGATGTGGGGCAGGGATGGGATCACCAATGGGGATGAGGTCGCCGATGGGATGGGATGGGTCAGCAGTGGGATGAGGGCTCCAATGGGATGGGATCATCAATGGGATGGGGGCAGGGATGGGATGGGATGGGGACACCAATGGGGATGAGGTCGCCGACGGGATGGGGGCTTCAATGGGATGGGTCAGCAATGGGATGGGGGCTCCAATGGGGATGAGGGCTCTGATGGGGATGTGGGGCAGGGATGGGATCACCAATGGGATGAGGGCTCCGATGAGGATGTGGGGCAGGGATGGGATCACCAATGGGATGAGGGCTCCGATGAGGATGTGGGGCAGGGATGGGATCACCAATGGGATGGGGGCTCCTATGAGGATGTGGGGCAGGGATGGGATCAACAATGGGATGGGGGCTCCGATGGGGATGCGGGGCAGGGATGGGATCACCAATGGGATGGGGGCTCCGATGGGGATGTGGGGCAGGGATGGGATCACCAATGGGATGGGGGTTCCGATGGGGATGTGGGGCAGGGATGGGATCACCAATGGGATGGGGGCTCCGATGAGGATGTGGGGCAGGGATGGGATCACCAATGGGATGGGGGTTCCAATGGGGATGTGGGGCAGGGATGGGATCCGTGGGGCAGGGATGTTTCGGGGGGTGCCGGTGCCCACCTCTTGCTGAGCAGCCTGGCGGGGCCGCAGAGCGCCCGCAGCATCGCGGGCCCTGCCCGGCCCAGGCTCACGTTGTGCCGCTCCCGATCGTAGCGCGGCTGCGGGGCCGAGGCCGCGAAGCAGCGGAGCCGGGCGGGGGCCGAGCCCTGCCCGCAGCAGCGCCGCTCCCGGAGCCCCAGCGCCGCCTCCTGCCGGCAGAGCCGCTCCAGCCCCGAGCGCCACTGCGGGAGCGGCGGGGCTGGGACCGGCACCGGTGCCTTTGGGGACCCCCCCCCCCCCCCTTCCTGGTGCCGTTTTCCCGGTGTTCGGGGCCCTCCTGGTCCCCGCGGATGCTCGGATCCTCCCCCCCCCCTCCCTTTCCCTCCCTACCCGGAGGCCTGGATCCCCTCTTGGGATGCTTTTGTTCCATCTCTGGGTCCTGCCTGGATCCCTGCACACACCGGGGTACCCCCGTCCTGCGTCCAGCCCCAGACCCTATTCTGGGTATTGGGGTACCCCCGTCCTCCATCCAGCCCCGGACCCTATTCTGGGTATTGGGGTACCCCCGTCCTGCGTCCAGCCCCGGACCCTATTCTGGGTATTGGGGTACCCCCGTCCTGCATCCAGCCCCGGACCCTATTCTGGGTACCAGGGTACCCCCGTCCTGCATCCTGCCCCGGACCCTATTCTGGGTACCAGGGTACCCCCGTCCTGCGTCCAGCCCCGGACCCTATTCTGGGTACCAGGGTACCCCCGTCCTGCATCCAGCCCCGGACCCTATTCTGGGTATTGGGGTACCCCCATCCTCCATCCAGCCCCGGACCCTATTCTGGGTATTGGGGTACCCCCGTCCTGCGTCCAGCCCCGGACCCTATTCTGGGTATTGGGGTACCCCCGTCCTGCGTCCAGCCCCAGACCCTATTCTGGGTATTGGGGTACCCCCGTCCTGCGTCCAGCCCCGGACCCTATTCTGGGTATTGGGGTACCCCCGTCCTGCGTCCAGCCCCGGACCCTATTCTGGGTATTGGGGTACCCCCGTCCTCCATCCAGCCCCGGACCCTATTCTGGATACCAGCGTACCCCCATCCTCCATCCAGACCCGGACCCTATTCTGGGTACCAGGGTACCCCCGTCCTGCATCCAGCCCCGGACCCTATTCTGGATACCAGCGTACCCCCATCCTCCATCCAGACGCGGGCCCTATTCTGGGTACCAGGGTACCCCCATCCCGCATCCCTTTGTGCGCTCCTGCATCATTCCTGGCCCCTATTCCAGACTCCAGGGTACCCCCATCCTGCATCCCCATCTCCACTCCTGCATCATTCCGGCATCCGTGAACCCCATTCTAGGTACCAGGGTACCCCCATCCCCATCTCCACTCCTGCATCATTCCTGCATCCCTGGCCCCTATTCCGGGTACCAGGATACCCCCCATCTGCATCCCCATCTCCTCTCCTGCATCCCCAGACCCTATTCTAGGTACCAGGGTACCCCCATCTGCATCCCCATCTCTGCTCCTGCATCCCCAGACCCTATTCCGGGTACCAGGATACCCCCATCCCGCATCCCCATCTCCTCTCCTGCATCCCCAGACCCTATTCTAGGTACCAGGATACCCCCATCTGCATCCCCATCTCCTCCTGCATCATTCCTGCATCCCTGGCCCCTATTCCGGGTACCAGGATACCCCCCATCTGCATCCCCATCTCCTCTCCTGCATCCCCGGCCCCTGTTCCGGGTACCAGCGCACCCCCATCTGCATCCCCATCTCCTCTCCTGCATCCCCAGACCCTATTCTAGCTACCAGGATACCCCCATCTGCATCCCCATCTCCTCTCCTGCATCCCCGGCCCCTGTTCCGGGTACCAGCGCACCCCCATCTGCATCCCCATCTCTGCTCCTGCATCTCCAGACCCTATTCTAGGTACCAGGGTACCCCAATCTGCATCCCCATCTCTGCTCCTGCATCATTCCTGCATCCCTGGCCCCTGTTCCGGGTACCAGGGTACCCCCATCCCGCATCCCCATCTCCTCTCCTGCATCCCCAGACCCTATTCTAGCTACCAGGATACCCCCATCTGCATCCCCATCTCCTCTCCTGCATCCCCAGACCCTATTCTAGGTACCAGGGTACCCCCATCCCGCATCCCCATCTCCTCTCCTGCATCCCTGGTCCCTATTCTGGATACCAGGATACCCCCATCTGCATCCCCATCTCCTCTCCTGCATCCCCGGCCCCTATTCCGGGTACCAGCGCACCCCCATCCCTCATCCCCCTCTCCCCCCCTGCACCATTCCCGCACCCCCCTCCCCATCCCACCCCCTCCCCCCACCCCCCCACCCCCCCCTCACCGCCTCGTGCGCGCACTCCACGCTCCCGTTGCTGCAGCAGCGCCCAAAATCCCTCTCCAGGCGCCGGTGGAACCGGGCCAGGGGCCCGGGGGGCCCGGTGGGGCCGGGCCGCAGCCCCCGCAGCGCGCAGATGTTGCCCACGTTGGAGGCCGTGGGTTCCCCGGGGGGGAACGGGACCGGAACCGGGACCAGGACCGGGACCTCCGGGCTCCGCTCGGCCTCGGTCCCGGGAGCAGCGGCGGCGGCGGCGGCTTCGTGGCTGAAGCAGCGCCTCCGGTGCGCGCCCCGCAGGCGGCAGCAATGGAACGGCCGCGTCTTCACCGCGAACTCCGCCGAGCAGAACGCGTCCAGCACCGCGGCCCACTGCGGGGGGAGCGAGCGGTGAGGGTCAGGACCCCCCCCCCCCAACAACCACGGGTCCGGTACCGGGGATCCCCCCCAACCCCGTCCCGGTGCCTCCGGACCTCGCGGCGGGCGCAGGGCACGGGAGCATCGCGGTCGCAGCACGAATCCAGGCGGGTGCCGAAGGCTCCGAGCGCCGCCGCCTGGCGCCGGAGGTGCCCGAAGGAGCTCGGGGGCAGAGCGGGGACCGAGGAGAGCGGCGGCGGCGGCGGCGGGGACCGGTGCCGGCAGAGCCGGGTCACGGCGGCGGCTTCGGGCCACGGAGGGGGGAAACCGGGCACGGAGCGGGGCCCCCACGGGGCAGCGGTGGCGGAGGAGGAGGAGGCCGGGAGAGGCGGTGGGGCCGGGTCCTGCAGCACTGGGGAGGGGGGGGTGGTTATGGGGCAGGAGCGCCTGGAGCCCAGCCATGTCCCTGCATCCATGTCCCCATCCTAAGGGGTTCCCTGTATCCATGTCCCCATCCTAAGGGATTCCCTGTATCCATGGTCCCCATCCTAAGGGGTTCCCTGTATCCATGGTCCCCATCCTAAGGGATTCCCTGTATCCATGGTCCCCATCCTAAGGGGTTCCCTTTATCCATGTCCCCATCCTAAGGGGTTCCCTTTATCCATGTCCCCATCCTAAGGGGTTGCCCCCATCCATGGTCCCCATCCCAAGGTGTTGCCCCCATCCATGGTCCCCATCCTAAGGGGTTCCCTTTATCCATGTCCCCATCCTAAGGGATTCCCTTTATCCATGGTCCCCATCCTAAGGGGTTCCCTGTATCCAGGTCCCCATCCCAAGGTGCTGCCCCCCCCCCCCCATTATCCATGTCCCCCCATCCTAAGGGATTCCCTTTATCCAGGTCCCTATCCCAAGGTGCTGCCCCCCACCTCCATTATCCATGTCCCCCCATCCATGTCCCCATCCTAAGGGGTTCCCTGTATCCAGGTCCCCATCCCAAGGTGCTGCCCCCATCCATGGTCCCCATCCTAAGGTGCTGACCCCCCTCCCATTATCCATGTCCCCCCCATCCATGGTCCCCATCCTAATGGATTCCCTGTATCCAGGTCCCCATCCCAAGGTGCTGACCCCCCCCCCTTATCCATGTCCCCCCATCCTAAGGTGTTCCCTGTATCCATGTCCCTACCCCAAAGTGCTGCCCCCCCCTCCATTATCCATGTCCCTATCCCAATGTGTCCCGTGTCCCCCCCCATGGTCCCTATCCCAAGGGGGTCCCTTCATCCATGTCCCCATCCCAAGGTGTTGCCCCCCCTCCATCCATGTCCCCCCCCCATTCCCGTGTCCCATCCTCACGCTGTTGGATGGGGGGGAGCTGCAGCTCCAGGCTCTCCTGCACCACATCCTGGGGGGGCTCCGGCGCCACCACTGGCACTGGGGGGGGGACACAATGGGGGTCAATGGGGGTCAAGGGGGGGGACAATGGGGGTCAATGGGGGACACAATGGGGGTCAATGGGGGGGACAATGGGGGTCAAGGGGGGACAATGAGGGTCAATGGGGGGGACAATGGGGGTCAAGGGGGGGGACAATGGGGGTCAATGGGGGACACAATGGGGGTCAATGGGGGGCACAATGGGGGGGACAATGGGGGTCAATGGGGGGAACAATGAGGGTCAATGGGGGGGACAATGAGGGTCAATGGGGGGGACACAATGGGGGTCAATGGGGGGGACAATGAGGGTCAATGGGGGACACAATGGGGGACACAATGGGGGACAATGGGGGGGACAATGAGGGTCAATGGGGGAGGACAATGGGGGACACAATGGGGGGACAATGGGGGAGGACAATGGGGGTCAATGGGGGGGACAATGGGGGTCAATGGGGGGGACAATGGGGGGGACAATGAGGGTCAATGGGGGATGACAATGGGGGACACAATGGGGGTCAATGGGGGACACAATGGGGGTCAATGGGGGGACAATGGGGGGACAATGGGGGTCAAGGGGGGGACAATGGGGGGACAAGGGGGGTCAATGGGGGGACAATGGGGGTCAATGGGGGGGGACAATGGGGTACACAATGGGGGTCAAGGGGGGGACCCCCCCCCCTCTCCCCATCCCCATGGGGTTTGGGGCCCCGTGATGGGGAGGAGACCAAAGAGAGCCGGGGGACGGGGCCCGGATGTGGGGCAGGGACCCAGGGGCGTGACCCACACATCCGGGGTGGGGAGCCCGGCATCCAGGAAGGGGACCCAAACAGGGCCCAAGGAATTCGGGAAGTGGAACCGGGAGATGGGGAAGGGGACTCGGGAATTCCCTTGGGGAATGGGACCCAGTGGTTGGGATGGGATCCGGGCACCCCAATAGGGACCGGGGGCACCCAAATGGGGACCGGGGCACCCAAACGGGATTCAGGCACCCAAACGGGGACCGGGGCACCCAAAAAGGGACCGGGGCACCCAAACGGGATCCAGGCACCCAAACGGGATCCGGGCACCTAAATAGGGACCGGGGCACCCAAAAAGGGACCGGGGCACCCAAAAAGGGACCGGGGCACCCAAAAAGGGACCGGGGCACCCAAACGGGATCCAGGCACCCAAACGGGATCCGGGCACCTAAATAGGGACCGGGGCACCCAAAAAGGGACCGGGGCACCCAAACGGGATCCAGGCACCCAAACGGGATCCGGGCACCTAAATAGGGACCGGGGCACCCAAATGGGGACCAGGGCATCCAAACGGGATCTGGGCACCCAAACGGGAACCGGGGCACCCAAAAAGGGACCGGGGCACCCAAACGGGGACCAGGGCACCCAAATAGAGACCGGGGCACCCAAATGGGGACCAGGGCACCCAAATAGAGACCGGGGCACCCAAATGGGGACCAGGGCACCCAAATAGAGACCGGGGCACCCAAACGGGGACCAGGGCACCCAAATAGAGACCGGGGCACCCAAACGGGATCTGGGCACCCAAATTGGGATCCAGGTCTCAAGGAAAGGGACCCGGGGAGGAGACTCCAGGGTTCGGGAAGGGGCTTTGGGAAGCCGGGAAAGGGACCCGGAATTCCCAAAGGGAACCGGCTCGGGCCGGGACTCACCGGTAGCGCCGAGGAGGAGGAGTTGGAGGAGGCTGAAGGCAGCCATGGGGCGGGCGCTGTGGGGCTGGAGCCGGCTCGCAGCTTATGAAGGGCCGGGGCCTGAGTCACGGCCTTCCGTGGGGTGGGGCGGGATGTGGGGGGGGGAAACACGGACCCGGGGGGGGGGGGGCTGCGGCTGCTGCACCCCAAAACAACGCCACGATCGTGCCCCCCCTCCCCAACCCCAAACATGGCGGCTCCGGCCCCCCCATAGCGGCCCCTGTCCCCCCCATAGTGGTCCTGTCCCGGTCCCCCCCCCCCCCCATAGTGGCTTCTGCCCCCCCCCATAGCGAACCCTTCCCCCCCCTTCCCCCCCCCCCCAAAGCAAGGGGAAGCAGCCGCATTTTTGCGGTTTTTGCCCCATTTTGGGCCCTGCCCCACCCCGTGACTCAGCCCCGGGCAATGGGGGGGGGGGGGGGGGGGGAACCCCCATTGGAAGGACCCATTTCCCCTCCCCCCCCCCCCCCCCTTGAACCCCCAATGGAAGAGGTTGGGGGGGGGGGCAGCAGAGCCACCAGCGCCTCCCTTTAACCCCCATTATGGGGGTCAATGGGGGGGTCCCAGCCCCAAGCACGGGGGGGGGGGGGGGGGGGGCATTTCCCAACAGGCGGTTCCAGGTTTGCGCAACCCCCCCCCCGTGTCCCCCCCTTTGTGTCCCACCGGGAATCCGGTGGGAAAACCCCGGGAGGAAGAAGGGGGATGGGGGGGGAGGGGGGGGGGATGAGGATGGGGGGGGGACCCCCAAGAGGGTCCCTGGGGGGGCTTTAAGGGGGTTCAGGTCCCAAAGGGGGCGATGGGAGGGTCCTAAAGGGGGGGGGGGGGAATCAGGGGGGTCCTTAGGGAGGCCCCAAGGGGTGAAGGTGCCAAGAAGGGGATGTGGGGGGGGGGGGGTCCCTGGTACGTGTTCCCCCCCCCCCCTTATTCAGGTGGGAGTTGTAGTGGGAGAGCCCCCCCATAGCACGGAATGCGAGATGTGGGGCACGGTGGGGATGTGGGAGCCATAGGAAGGACTTGGGGGGCACGATGGGGACATGGGGGGCACACTCAGAGCTCCGGAACGCGCTCGCTTTGCCCCCTAAAACCCCATCCCATAGGGGACGAGCGGGCGGGCGGGCGCTAGGACCCGGGACTGCAACGACGTGCGGGGCGGGGCCATGCCCATATAAGGAGGTGGAGGGCGGGGCCATGACCATATTAGGGAAGGGTGGTGCCGCTGCCGGCTCGTCCGGTTGTGCCGCGGGCAGCGGGGCCGGTTTGGGGCCGGGCCGTGGGGAGCCGGAGCCATAGGGAGAGAGCCCCCATCCCTGCCCCACTGCGGGCAGGAGCCCCCATCCCTGCCCCATTGCGGGCAGGAGCCCCCATCCCTGCCCCACTGCGGGCAGGAGCCCCCATCCCTGCCCCACTGCAGGCAGGAGCCCCCATCCCTGCCCCATTGCGGGCAGGAGCCCCCATCCCTGCCCCATTGCAGGCAGCGGCCTCATCCCTGCCCCATTGCGGGCAGGAGCCCCCATCCCTGCCCCACTGCAGGCAGGAGCCCCCATCCCTGCCCCATTGCAGGCAGGAGCCCCCATCCCTGCCCCATTGCGGGCAGGAGCCCCCATCCCTGCCCCACTGCGGGCAGGAGCCTCATCCCTGACCCACTGCGGGCAGGAGCCCCCCATCCCTGCCCCATTGCAGGCAGCAGCCTCATCCCTGCCCCATCGTGGGTAGGAGCCCCCATCCCTGCCCCATTGCGGGCAGGAGCCCCCCCATCCCTGCCCCATCGCAGGCAGCGGCCTCATCCCTGCCCCATTGCGGGCAGGAGCCCCCATCCCTGCCCCATTGCAGGCAGGAGCCCCCCATCCCTGCCCCACTGCAGGCAGCGGCCTCATCCCTGCCCCATTGCAGGCAGGAGCCCCCATCCCTGCCCCACTGCGGGCAGGAGTCCCCATCCCTGCCCCATTGCGGGCAGGAGCCCCCATCCCTGCCCCATTGCAGGCAGGAGCCCCCCATCCCTGCCCCATTGCAGGCAGGAGCCCCCCATCCCTGCCCCATTGTGGGCAGGAGCTCCCATCCCTGCCCCACTGCGGGCAGGAGCCCCCCATCCCTGCCCCACTGCAGGCAGCGGCCTCATCCCAGCCCCATTGCAGGCAGCAGCCTCATCCCTGCCCTATCGTGGGTAGGAGCCCCCATCCCTGCCCCACTGCAGGCAGCGGCCTCATCCCAGCCCCATTGCAGGCAGCAGCCTCATCCCTGCCCTATCGCGGGTAGGAGCCCCCATCCCTGCCCCACTGCAGGCAGCAGCCTCATCCCTGCCCCATCGTGGGTAGGAGCCCCCATCCCTGCCCCACTGCAGGCAGCGGCCTCATCCCTGCCCCATTGCAGGCAGGAGCCCCCATCCCTGCCCCACTGCAGGCAGTGGCCTCATCCCTGCCCCATTGCAGGCAGTGGCCTCATCCCTGCCCCACTGCAGGCAGGAGCCCCCATTTCCCCCCTCCACGCCCTCCCCAGGGCCAGCAGCGCAAGCGCCGCCTTGAGCCCCACGTATCCCCTCCCGTCAGCCCCATTTCCTTCCTGCCCCATTGGCCCCATGGCCTGGAGCAGCAGCGGTGCCCTGGGGGCGGGGGGCCGGGACCGCATCCTGCGGGTGCTGGACGAGCTGCCGGCGCTGGAGCTGCGGCGCATGAAGGCGGCGCTGAACCGGGCACCGGTGGCCGGCGGGTACCGACCCATGGCCCGCGGCAGGATGGAGGCGGCCGACGCGCTCGATCTCACCGACCTCATCCTGGGTCACTATGGGGAGCGCTATGGGGTGACGGTGGTGGGGCAGGCGCTGAGGAGCATCGAGAGGAGGGACCTGGCCGAGTGGCTGCTGGGGGATGGGGGTGAGAGGGGTGGGGTGGGGTGGGATGGATGGGATGGGATGGGTTGGGTTGGGTGGGATGGGATGGGATGGGATGGATGGGTTGGGATGGGTTGGGTTGGGATGGTTGGGATGGGTTGGGATGGATGTGGTTGGTTGGGATGGATGGGATGGGATGGATGGGTTGGGATGGGATGGGTTGGGTTGGGTTGGGTTGGATGGGATGGGATGGATTCAGATGGATGGGTTGGGTCAGGATGGGTTGGGATGGATGCGGTCAGTTGGGATGGATGGGATGGGATGGATGGGTTGGGATGGGATGGGATGGGTTGGGATGGATGGGTTGGGTTGGGATGGTTGGGATGGGTTGTGATGGATGGGATGGGATGGATGGGATGGGTTGGGTTGGGTGGGATGGGATGGGTTGGGTTGGGATGGGATGGATTCAGATGGATGGGTTGGGTCAGGATGGGTTGGGATGGATGCGGTCGGTTGGGATGGTTGGGATGGGATGGATGGGATGGGATGGGTTGGGTTGGGATGGATGGGTTGGGTTGGGATGGTTGGGATGGGTTGTGATGGATGGGATGGGATGGGATGGATGGGATGGGATGGGTTGGGTTGGGATGGGATGGGATGGGTTGGGTCAGCATGGGTTGGGATGGATGTGTTGCGATGGGATGCATGGGATGGGTCGGCATGGGATGGGTTGGGTTGGGTTGGGATGGGATGTGGTTGACTTGGGAAGGGTTAGGATTGGATGGGAAGCATAGCGCAAATGGTTGGGATGGGTTGGGAAGGGATGAGATGGGAAGAGCAGTGCAGATGGTTGGGTTGGGAAGGGATAGGATGGGTTGGAATGGGATAGATATGTTGGGGTGGGATGGGTTGGGATGGATGGGATGGGTTGGGTTGGGATGGGATGGATGGGATGGGATGCGTTGTGTTGGGATGGGATGCGTTGGGATGTGTTGTGTTTGGATGGGATGTGTTGGGATGGGATGCGTTGGGATGGGTTGGGATGCGTTGCGATGTGTTGGGTTGGGATGCGTTGTGTTGGGATGGGATGCGTTGGGTTGGGATGGGACGCGTTGGGATGGGATGCGTTGTGTTGGGATGCACTGGGATGCATTGGGATGGGATGCGTTGCGTTGGTATGGGATGCGTTGCGATGTGTTGGGATGGGATGCGTTGTGTTGGGATGGGATGCGTTGGGTTGGGATGGGATGCGTTGGGATGGGATGCGTTGTGTTGGGATGGGTTGGGATGCGTTGCGATGTGTTGGGATGTGTTGGGATGGGATGCGTTGTGTTGGGATGGATTGGGATGCATTGGGATGGGATGCGTTGTGTTGGGATGCGTTGCGTTGGGATGGGATGCGTTGGGATGGGTTGTGTTGGGATGGGATGGGTTGGGATGGGATGGGATGCGTTGGGATTGATTCGGATGGGTTGTGTTGGGATGGGATGGGATGCGTTGGGATGGGATGGGTTGGGATGGGATGGGATGCATTGGGATTGGTTGGGTTGGGCTGGGATGCGTTGGGATGGGATGGGATGCATTGGGATTGGTTGGGATGGGATGGGTTGGGACGGGATGCATTGGGATGGGATTGGTTGGGATGGGATGGGATGCGTTGGGATTGGTTGGGATGGGATGCGTTGGGATTGGTTGGGATGGGATGTGTTGGGATTGGTTGGGATGGGATGGATGCGTTGGGATGGGATGCGTTGGGATTGATTGGGATGGGATGCGTTGGGATTGGTTGGGATGGGATGCGTTGGGATTGATTGGGATGGGTTGTGTTGGGATGGGATGGGTTGGGATGGGATGCGTTGTGTTGGGATGCGTTGTGTTGGGATGCGTTCGTTGGGATGAGTTGGGATGCGCTGTGTCGGGAAGCACCACCCCAAGTATCCAAGTTCCGCCCCCCCAACCCCTTCTCCCCCTTTCCCCCTTCTCAGCCCCTCCCCGCCCCACCGATGACGTCCCCGATGACGCCGCCGATGACGCCACAGCCGAGGCCGGCCGCCGGTTCGTGCAGCGGCACCGCGCGGCGCTGGTGCAGGGGGTGCGGGCGGCGGCGGCGCTCGCGGACCGGCTCCAGGCTCGGGGCGCGCTCAGCGCCGAGGCCGCGGCCGCCGTGGCCGCCGGGGCCACCCCGCAGGAGCGGATGCGGCGGCTCCTGGACACGGCCCCGGGCTGGGGGCCCCGCGGCCACCGCTGCTTCCTGCGGGCGCTGCGGGAGCTCCAGCCCTGCCTCGCCGAGGAGCTGGGGGAGCCCTGAGCCGTTGGGTGCCCCCATCCCTATGGGAACCATTGGGTGGCTCCATCCCTATGGGAACCATTGGGTGCCCCCATCCCTATGGGACCCCGTTGGGTGGCTCCATCCCTATGGGAACCATTGGGTGGCTCCATCCCTATGGGAACCATTGGGTGCCTCCATCCCCATAGGACCCATTGGATAACCCCACCCCTATAGCACCCACTGGGTGCCCCCATCCCTATGGGAACCATTGGGTGGCTCCATCCCTATGGGACCCGTTGGGTACCCCCATCCCCATAGGACCCCTTGGATAACCCCACCCCTATAGCACCCACTGGGTATCCCCATCCCTATAGGAACCATTGGGTGGCTCCATCCCTATGGGAACCATTGGGTGCCCCCATCCCTATGGGAACCATTGGGTGCCTCCATCCCCATAGGACCCATTGGATAACCCCACCCCTATAGCACCCATTGGGTATCCCCATCCCTATAGGAACCATTGGGTGCCTCCATCCCTATGGGAACCATTGGGTATCCCCATCCCTATGGGAACCATTGGGTGGCTCCATCCCCATAGGACCCATTGGATAACCCCACCCCTATAGCACCCATTGGGTATCCCCATCCCTATAGGAACCATTGGATAACCCCATCCCTACAGGACCCCTTGGGTACCCCCACCCCTATAGAACCCCTTGGGTACCCCCATCCCCACTGAACCCCTTGGGTGCCCCCGTCCCCATAGGACCCCTTGGTTACCCCCATCCCAATGGGACCCCCTGGGTGCCTCCAGCCCTATAGGATCCCCTGGATAACCCCATCCCTATAGGACAACTTGGGTACCCCCCACCCCTATAGAACCCCTTGGGTGCCCCCCAGCCCACTGAACCCCTTGGGTGA